>NC_064855.1:124730861-124855861 GCF_024139225.1 Suncus etruscus
AGCTGGTGAAAAGCAGAGGCAGGGCTGGAGAGATAGCATGGAGGTAAGGCATTTGCCTTTCATGCAGGAGGTCATCAGTTCGAATCCCGGCATCCCATATGGTCCCCCGTGCCTGCCAGGAGCAATTTCTGAGCCTGGAGCCAGGAATAACCTCTGAGCACTGCCGGGTGTGACCCAAAAACCACAAAAAAAAAAAAAAAAAAAAAAAAAGAAAAGCAGAGGCAGTCACGCTAGCTACAGGCAGTTGCTGAGTCTGTGGAACCTCCTTCTGTTCTCACCAGTCAGGCTTATAGTGAGGGTCATGGCACACTTCTGGGCCTATAGATTCAGTCCTGGGTAAAGGGTCTTTAGGGAAGATATGAATGGACATGGCTTTGGCTCTGGGACTCTGAGAATTTCTTAGCTTTTTGTCATCCCTGAAAATAGTCTCTTCATATCTCAAGTGCTTTATTTAGTCATCATTGTTTCTTTTTTTTTTTTTTGGTTTTTGGGCCACACCCTGTGACGCTCAGGGGTTACTCCTGGCTATGCGCTCAGAAGTTGCTCCTGGCTTCTTAGGGGACCATATGGGACGCCGGGGGATCGAACCGCGGTCCGTCCTAGGCTAGCGCAGGCAAGGCAGGCACCTTACCTCCAGCGCCACCGCCCGGCCCCTAGTCATTGTTTCTATTCCTGCATTCCTAGGACATTAATAGATGCTGGATGAGTGTGTCCCATAAAGAGGGCATTTTAGAAATTAGGTACACAGAATTGTTTATTGCAAATCATAATCATTGTGTATCATGACTATCTGAAGGGCCTTCTGATGCCTCCCTTCTGATACCTACCATACATGGTGAGTTTGAGGAACTGACATGTCACTCTGGAATTTTCATCTGTTTAACTTGGAAGAAAATGCCTATGGTTTTCACAGTATTGTTGGTTTAAATATTAACATTTTCTAAGAGAACAATCAAGTTATGACAAATTAGAACATTCTGTGTATTGTTTTATGGTTTACTTTGGTTGTGCATCAAAATTATGTTTTCCTTAGATAGTGTTATGAAAACTGATTTTGAACTGCCAGATTGATTTACTTTAGTTAATGGTATACTCTAGAAATATAGAGATATGATAGCTGGCTTTTGGAAGAGTAACCCACCCTTCTGTTGTAGCAGGACTGGCCAGCCTTGCGGCTCTAGCAGCCAGGAGCTATAGCATCCGAGCACGAGAGAGTGGAGGCAGATTCTCTGAGGAGGACCATGACGGGAGGAGGGGTGAGCCCCAAGAGGCCCAGGGAGTGGATGCACGCACCACGTTTGTGACTTGGTGGCTTCTGCCCAGCACTCCATGGGTCAGAAAGGGCAGGCTGAAGAATAAACACCAACTTGGAAGATAAACTGCGAGAAGAAGAAACTAGAAGTATAAACATGGCATGGAAACATCCATTTAAACACCCTTCTTATGAAAGAAGCAATCTTAAAATGTTTGTTTGCCTTGCTAGCTGCCAACCTAGGATCGACCCGGGACCAACCTGGATTCAATCCCCGGCATCCCACATGGTCCGCTGAGCCTGCTAGGAGAGATTTCTGAGTGCAGAACTAGGAGTAACCCCTGAGCACTGCCGGGTATGGCCCAAAAACCAAGAAAGTAAAAAAAAAAAAGGATAATATCACATACGTGTGACTTCTGAAACACTTTCCATGTGTAAAGGAATAACTTCTCAAGTTTTACCCATCTGTTAGCCTTGTGTGAAGGATCTGTAGCTCCTGCATCCTTCTTCCTGATGAGCCTTGTTTCTCTTAAAGGAAACATCTAAGCATCCCCCAAAAGCCCTGCATTGTCCCTTTGACAGGGACCTTGTCACCAAATAAAGTTCAATAGTAGCTGAAATCTTTTTTAATGGTGTTATTAATGAGTAATGCCATAAAGAACAGATTAGGGGATTTGGATCACATGGGTACATAAATCTTGTATTTATGTGTTTTGTGGTCTGAGGCAGTTTTGTTTTTAAATGACTTAAATGTTTTTTGCAGCTATGCATTCTAAAGTAATTTTTCTCTTAGTAAAATTTTATTAATGTATTTTTGGTTTGAACCAAACTTACTAAATAAAATTTTTGTTGTTATGTATTTAAAGTCCAGTTCTTTCCTACGTGCTGTTTCATATAATAAATACTATACTTAGTTTCAATTGAATATTTTGCTAATGTCTTTATGTTATATGTGAAACTTCAGTGTTCTTACAAGGACAACATCTGAAGAATCTGTATTCTTCCATAATATATAAAACCCCTTAATTTGTCACTTTAGTTTAGAAAAATGCTATCTTTACTTTGTCAGTGTCCTTTGAACTGGATTTTGTGGAAAACTAGAAGCTTTTAGTAAAGGGTTGTCCCTGTCTTCTATGTATAGAAAGCATTTTTATCTTGTGAACTTCCAAATTTCCAGAAATTTCCACTGTTAACACAAATAAAAGTTACTTAAATGGCTTATTTTTTTATTTGATTTGGAATTTGGAACACACTCAGAGCTTCCTCCTGGTGGGCTCTGAAGACCATATCAGATGCTGGAGATTGAGCCTAGGCCAGCTGCATGCAAGGCAAGTGCCCTACCTGCTAGACGTGGTCTGGCTCCAGTGATCTTGCATTATGAACAGGTTGAAAAAAATTCTGGTCAAGTTAAGTACAAGCAAACATAGCTCATAGAGAAGCTTAGTACAAGGAAAGGCATTTTTCAGTGACCCTTGAGTTTTTCTTTTTTTTTCTTTCTTGTTTTTGGGCCACACCTGGCGGTACTCAGGGGTTACTCCTGTCTGCTCAGAAATAGCTCCTGGCAGGCACAGGGGACCATATGGGACACCGGGATTCGAACCAACCACCTTTGGTCCTGGATCGGCTGCTTGCAAGGCAAACGCCGCTGTGCTATCTCTCCGGGCCCTGACCCTTGAGTTTTTCAATAAAACATTTTTAGTGAGATGGTAGAAAACCCACTGGAGTAGGTTGAGAGCTATGTGCTTCCATGTCACTATATCATACCCGTCACTTTCTTTTTTTTTTTTTTTTTTTTTTTTTGGTTTTTGGGTCACACCTGGCAGTGCTCAGGGGTTATTCCTGGCTCCAGGCTCAGAAATTGCTCCTGGCAGGCACAGGGGACCATATGGGGCGCCGGGATTCGAACCGATGACCTCCTGCATGAAAGGCAAACGCCTTACCTCCATGCTATCTCTCCGGCCCCCATACCCGTCACTTTCTTGTGGAGTGGTTTCTAGAAACATTAGAACCATACTCCCTTGAGTCCCCCACGAAAAGAAAAAAGAATTGATTTGATGGAAGGTCTTTAATCTTTTTGGGAGTCAAAGGGCCAATGAAGGAGATGTTTGGATACCGAATGACGGGCAAGTCTAGGATATGCTAATAATATGCTGGAAATTAATATTTAGGATCACAATTTAGTCGAGATTATATTGTGTTTCGCTAAAACCCATGTATTGGAACCCTAACCACTGTGTGACTATGTGTATCCAATAGGTCAAGTGAAATGCAGTCACAAGGATAGGCCCCCAGTCCGATAGGAATGCTGTCCTGACCTGAGGATTTTTGCTTGCATTTCCATAGGACAGCCTGAGGTGTATGACAGTGTGAGCCAGGAACCAATATGACCAGCACTTTGAACCAGAGAAAGCACGATGTCTTAAATCTGTGGTTTGTTGTCGTGGTCTGAGTCTACTAGGCCTATTATGGAAACCCAGGGACTGAGACATAAAAATGTAAGGACGTGTAATGTAAAGCTGTAATTGTAAAGCTGGTGGTGGCTTTCATGCCTCTCCTAGGATCATTTTTGTCACCCTTCAGATTTGATAGTACCTTTGTTATAAAGAACACTGCTCAGGCGTTGGGGAGATAGCTTGATAGCCTAGCATTGTTAGAATTGTAGTGCCCTGCGTGCGGGAGCCCTGGGTTTGACATTGCTTGGCCAAGAGCCACCCTGAGCAGTGAGCAAGTACGCTGGATGTGGTCCCGCCACAAAGGAAAACAAGAGTCCAGAGCGGGAAAAGAGAAGAGTGACTGCATGGCTGGCTTTGCGTGTCATGTCTGACAGGTTATGTTACTGCCTCTGAGCCCTTACTTAGGAAATCCAACCTCCCTCCACCCAGGAAGATGCACGCGGAGGAGTGGTGGCTGCTTAGTAGATCCGTAGTGAAGCCTGCTGGTGTCCAGGGGACAGTCCCCCGTTCTTCGGAATCTTCTCCAGCTGGAGGGCCCGTTGAAACAGCACTGTGCTGGTGCTGGTGCCGGTAAAGGGGAAATCAAAAGGCAACAAAGATATGTGCCAGGAGCATGTGTTGCCAGACTGGGGCTCCTGTCCTGAGTCGAGGGCCTGGGGCTAGATTGGGCGACTCGGCTTGGCAAGGAGGAGAGCGAGGCCTTCTCTCCACCGAGTAGTACTGGCGCTCACAGGGTCTGGGCACCGGCAGCACCCCAAAACGCCTTTCTTTTTTTTTGGTTTTTGGGCCACACCCGGCGGTGCTCAGGGGTTACACCTGGCTGTCTGCTCAGAAATAGCTCCTGGCAGGCACGGGGGACCATAAGGGACACCGGGATTCGAACCAACCACCTCTGGTCCTGGGTCGGCTTCTCTCCGGGCCCCCCCAAACGCTTTTCAACCGGGAGCGGCTTTAGCCTGACTTCGGACAGGAGCCATCACGCCGCGCGCCTCGCGCCCACAGGGCCGCGGGGATGCGGCGTGGGTGGTCTGGTCGGCCGAGGCGGGGGCCCTCCCGAGTGGGCGCGGGGCTCCTCGGTCCGGTGGAGGCTGCCGCCGGTCTCTCAGGATCTCCGAACTCAACCCGCCTCGGGTTCCCGCCCGGGGCCGAGTCGCGCGCTCCGCGAGCGCCTCCCGGTGGCGGACCGGCGGACCGGCGTCCCGGCGCGTTGCGAGGAAGCCCCGCCCCGAGTGGGCGTGTCCGGCCATCCCGTCCTGGGATTGGCCGCCCAGCCGGCGGGCTTGCCGCACGCACGCGCAGTGGCGCGCCCGAGCCCGCTCCAGCTCGCGCGCCTGCGCGGGGGCCGCCATTGCCTTTGGCGTTCGGTCGCTCGGTCGCTCGACCGCTCGGCGGAGGGGAGGTTGCGCCGCGGACCGGAGTCGGAGCCGGGGCCGGGGCCGGACCGCCGGCGGAGCCCGCCTGGAGTCCGCTCACTGCGGGGCTGCGGGTGAGAGGGGCCTGCGCGAGTGAGCGCGCGCGCGCCGTCGTCTCTGGCGCATGCTCGGCCCGGGCCGCCAGGCCTTCTTTTTCTGCTCAGCTCTGCGCTGCTCTTCCGGCGCCTCGGGCCGGGCTGCGTTGGGGCGGGAGGCGCTCGCCGGCGCCCGAGGCCTTCCCCGAGGCCCCGTCGGAGGGACCCTGAGGGGAGGGGAGGGGAGGAGAGGGGAGGGGAGGGAGCGGGCGCGGGAGGCGGAGCTCGGCCGGGTCCCGGGCGGGAGCCGTGGAGCGTGGAGCGTGGAGGGGACGGAACGGACGGGGCTGCCCGGGCCTGCCCTGGCCCGCTGACCGACGGACGGACGGACGGACGGACGGACACACAGACGCACAGACACACACTCGCACGCTCGCTCCCGGAGCGGAAGCCGGATTCGATGCTGCTCGCCCGCCCGGTGGGTGGGCCCTGCCCTGCCCAGAGCAGCCGCTGTGGACGGACCTGGACCCAGCTGGCTAGTGGGTTGCCCGGCCTCGGCGGACGGATGGGGTCGGTCGGGGTGGGGGGTGACGAGACGGGACAGACATGGTCCCCACATCCCACCCGTCCCCGTGTGGGTCCAGACTTACCACGTCCCTTCACGCGCTCGCTCCCAGACAATGCCCTTCATTAAGACGGACTGTATGCTCCAACACGCCGGCACCAAAGGATGACAGGACGGACGTCTGAGCTCCTTCCCGACCCCGAGTTTGACAGAAGATGAATGAAGCCAGCAGACAAACAGGGTGCACGCACGCACGCACGGGCTAGGCAGTGAATGAATGAATGAATGAATGAATGAATGTGTTGCCGCTTAAGGAGATGAATAATGGGGGTTGTACACCGTGGGAAATGCCCAGAACACTTAAAGAAATAGTATGGGGACTCGGAGCGAGAGCACAGTGGTTGGGTCAAGTTTGCCTACCTGCAAGGCAAACGCCACTCTGCTATCTCTCCGGCCCCAAGAGAGTTCTTCCTAGTCATAAGAATCCTTCAAGTCCTATACTGACAACTATCTTTTCATTTATGTGATGTTCCCACCCAACAAACACCTCATTATAATCTACAATTAGCAGTTTTGGAAACTATATTAAACTTAAATTCTTTTTCCTAGAAACTTTCTTGAAGTTCCTAGGACAGGTAACATTTTATCTTTAACTCTTGCTGGTTTTTTTTTTTTGGGGTGGGGGTGGGGTGGGGAACGGGACCATCTGGGATGCCGGGAATCAAACCACTGTGGGTCCTGGGTCGGCCATGTGCAAGGCAAACACCCTACCACTGTGCTATTTCTCTGGCCCAACTCTTGCTATTTTAAAAGTATGTGCCTGTACTCAGATTATAAATTTTTAAAGACTGGGCCCGGAGAGATAGCACAGCGGCGTTTGCCTTGCAAGCAGCCAATCCAGGACCTAAGGTGGTTGGTTCGAATCCCCGTGCCCCATATGGTCCTCCGTGCCTGCCAGGAGCTATTTCTGAGCAGACAGCCAGGAGTAACCCCTGGGCACCGCCGGGTGTGGCCCAAAAACCAAAAAAAAAATTAATAATAATAAATTTTTAAAGACTGCCATTCTCCTCAGTTGCTTTCTGTGAGGCATCCTTCCTTCCTTAGAGCTAGAGATAGCAATCCACTAGAACCCTCTGCCTACTGTGAAATATGGATTTTGTTTGGCTTAATTTATATTACTTTTTTGTGTGTGACCATACCTGAGACAGTGCTCAGCACTTGGTTTGGGGACTAGATGTATTAGGGACTGAACCAGGGTCACTTGTGTGCCTGGCAAAGACCTTACGCTCTGTACCATCTTTTTAGCTTTCCTGTTCAGATTTTGCATTGTAGGTGTCAATACCTTGAGGTATTGTGAGGCAAATTGTTAGACTTGTATTTGTAAGATAACTTTAGTGGATGGGAAGAAAGTGAGAGTAGTGGCAGAGAAATCAGGTGTTAGAAGGCTGTGGGTGTAGGTAAGAAATAGAGATGGGTAGATGTAGTGCTGGAACTTAATGGAAGTATTGTGAGCCAGGCATTTAGCTTGTTCATGGACATTTCACCCATTCTGTCTAAACTACTCAGACCAGAGTACCACCATTGTTCCTTTTCCTAGATGTGTCCATTTTTCCAGTCTCTTAGACACGTTGATAATGTTGTCTCTTCATACCTACCTGTTCATTTGATGGTCTGCCGTGTTTGTGACTAATTGACAAAATGTTAGCTGACATCTTGGTCAAATAGTCTTTTGAGTAATCAGTTAGATGGTGGGAGTCAAATCAGTTTGGTTATATATGTGGGTATTAATTCCTAGAGTAAATTATTACACAAGGACTGATTGTCAGTGTTGAAGGGACAAAATGGTACCAGAAATTAAAAATGTATTACTTGGATATGATTCATGACTCGTAATTTTTGTTATTGCCTCTAATTTTTTTCCCTTGCCACATTCAGCAGTGTTTATGTTACTGGCTCTGCACTCAGGAATTACTCCTGGCAGTGCATGCAGAACCATTTGGGATACTAGGGATCAAACCTGGGTCAGTCTCATGCAAGGCAAGCACCTTACCCTCTACTCCCTTCAGCTCCTCTTTTATTTATTTTTTCAGGTTCAACTTCTCATCATTCTCCTTCAGGTACTAGAGACTGTTTTCTCTGGTGTAGTTAAAAAGCCATGTAGACTTGCCTTCCATTTGAAAACTTCTTTTCAAGACTGCTACTAGGAGAGCTGGTAAGTCTACCAGAGAAAAGCATGTAGGCTTTATTTCTATTTCATTCTAAAACAGTTGTTTTGGGCTTGGGAGTTATTTCAAGGAATGAAGTTTATGCTTTGTATGATGGAGTTCTGAGTTTAGTCCTAACACATGTTCTCCCAGTACTATTGGGATTATAATCCCTTAACACTACTCGGTGTGGTCCCAAAAAACAAAGTATTTATAGTTAATTTTATTGATTTTTGCACCATTCAGCAGTATTAGGATTTATTCCTGCCTCTGCACTCAGGGATCACTCCTGATGTTTGATCCCTTGCACCTTAAATGGTTCTGTGAGTCCCACCAGGATTTTGAACTAAATCTCCCCATACCAACATTCCTAGCTTTTTAATATGTACAGTAGTTTAGAACATTTAGGAGACTTGTTTTATGAGATATTTTGAGAAGTACAGGTTTTTGAGGTTTTTTAACATGAGGTCAAACCCATGTGTTTCTCCTGAGGAATCTAGGGATCAAATTTAGGACCTCACTCATACGAGGCACGTGCTCTATAACTTGAGCTACCTCCCGATTTCATTTTTTGATCTTTTTTCATTTGCTAAGTTTTCAAGAAGTTTTTTTAAAAAATCTGTTTTTGTTTTGTTTTTGGATGACACCTAGTAGTGCTCAGATGTTACTCCTTGATGCACTCAGAAATCACTCCTAGCAGGCGGGGCAAATGGAATGCTAGGAATAGAGCCCAGGTTGGCCATGTGCCAGGCAAATGCTCTACCAGCTATACTATTGCTCCTGCCTCAGAAGCCTTTTTTAAAATTTTGTAAATATGTGCTCAATCACTTATGTAGAAATTCAAAAGAATATTTTTAACCTTTTCAATTTATGGTTGTTGTTGTTTTTCGAGTTTTGGGTCACACCTGCCAGCGTTCAGGGGTTACTCCTGGCTTTATGCTCCGAAATCGCTCCTGCAAGGGGGACCATATGGGATGCCAGGATTTGAACCACCGACCTTCTGCATGCAAGGCAAACACCTTACCTCCATGCTATCTCTCTGGCTCCTTCAGTTTATAGTTTTAATGCCTTTCTTGTACACTGAATAGCATAACATTATTCAAAGAGAGGACAAGTATAGTTATTTACAAATGTGCTGAGTGAGTTAGTAGTATTGAAATATCCAGGATGTTTTTCCTGTATAGTTCACTATTGCCTTAAAAAGATGTGGAAAACTGGGGCCAAAGAGATAGCACACCACTAGGGTGTTTGCCTTACAAATAGCTGATCCAGGACAGATGGTGGTTCGAATCCTGGCGTCGCATATGATCCCTTGTACCTGCCAGGAGCAATTTCTGCGCACAGAGCCAGGAGTGACCTCTGAGCACCGATGGGTGTGTCTCCTCTCCCCCCCAAAAAGATGTGGAAACTGATAAACTCATTCTTTGTATTAGTGTTTTAGCAGTTCTTCTAGCCCTAATTTGAGAAGAGCTTATCAGATGAAGCTGATGAATAGAATCCAGAATAGAATTTAATTCTAGGGCCCGGAGAGATAGCACAGTGGCCTTTGCCTTGCAAGCAGCTGATCCAGGACCAAAGGTGGTTAACAAAAAACAAACAAAAAAAAGAATTCTATTAAATTAAATTGAATAAGTGCTAAATGGAACAACATACATGAATGAAAATATAGGTGGTTAACCAGTATAACTGAATTCTTAATTTGAATTGAGAATTGAACCTGATTTCTGCCGTAGTTCCTATTTTTTTTTGGGGGGGGGGTCCACACCCAGTGGCACTTAGGGCTTACTCCTGGCTTTAAGCTCAGAAATCGCTCCTGGCAGGCTAGGGGAACCATATGGAATGCCGGGATTCGAACCACCCTCCTTCTGCATGGAGGCAAACGCTCTACCTCCATGCTATCTCTCAGGCCCCCCATAGTCCCTATTTTAAATGGACTACAGATGCAAATATTAGGTCTGAGAGCTTAAAAAGTTGAGCACACTTCATGCAAGAAGCCTGGGTTCAGTCTATTGCAAATGAGCTATCAGGATTTACCTCAAGTACAAAAATGGAAGTAGCCCTGATAATTACTGCACATAACCTAGAAAAAAAATAAACTAAGATACTTAAAAATTGTTTAAAGAAAATTAAATTACAAAATCATAGGGAAAAATGGAGAGAGCAACTGTGGAATGGAGTTTAAGAATAAATTAGACTTGAGTTGTAAGGAAACATTTACAGGGGCCAGAGAGATGGCACAGTGGCGGGGTGTTTGTTTATGGTCCCCTATCCTGTCAGGATTGATTTCTGAGCATAGAGCCAGGAGTAACCCTTGAGCACTGCTCAGTGTGGTCCAAAAACAATAAAGCAAACATTTACAGTCATTAACATTAATGTTGTAATTGGTAAAAAAAAAAAAAATACATAGAACTTGCCACCCTCCAAAAAAGTGAAATAATCAAATTCTACTTGAGAATTAAAGGTGATAGTTCTAAAATCTAAATTCCCTTTTAGGATCTTGATCTATCAATGCAAGTAATACTTGAGCCACATAGCTGGGATTAAATAGGATGATCTGTTAAAGCTAGCAGTTTCTTGGATTTTGTTAAGAATTTATCTTTGGGGCTGGAGAGATAGCATGGAGGTAAGGCTTTTGCCTTTCATGCTCAAGGATGGTGGTGTCCCCCGAGCCTGCCAGGGGCGGTTTCTGAGCATAGAGCCAGGAGTAACCCCTGAGCGCTGCTGGGTGTGACCCAAAAACAAGAACAAAAAAAAAAAAAGAATTTATCTTTTAGGGGCTGGAGAGATAGCATGGAGGTAGGGCATTTGCCTTGCATGCAGAAGGAGGGTGGTTCGAATCCCAGCATCCCATATGGTCCCCTGATTCTGTCAGGAGTGATTCTGAGTGTAGAGCCAAGGGTAACCCCTGAGTGCAACTGGGTGTGATCCAAAAGCCAAAAAAAAAAAAAAAAGGAAAAAAGAATTTATCTTTTCAAAATTTTTATAGATATATCTAATGAATGTATTGACAATTTTTACTTAAAACTATACAGTTAAGGGTCTGGAGAGATAGTACAATGGGTAAAATGTCCTTCATGCAGGTAATGCGTCACTGATCTCAAGCGCCATGTATGGTTTCCTAAACCCCTCCAGGAGTGATACCTTAGCACATAGCCACTTGTGGCTCAACTCTCATCACCAAAATACATAATGTGCAGTTACAGACTGGACTAGAACAGCCTTTTAGTCCAAGCAAAGTTCACTGGAAACGATGTGTTTATGCTTTATTATAGTATCATTGAGAAATTGTAAAGGGTATTAATTGTATATCTTAACAGAAAGAAAAATGGAAGTCTTGCAGGAACTTCGTAAACCATCAGCACATTTGGAGTGTGACCACTGCAGTTTCAGAGGCACGGATTATGAAAACGTCCAAATTCACATGGGCACTATACATCCGGAGTTTTGTGATGAAATGGATGCTGGTGGGTTAGGTAAAATGATATTTTACCAGAAAAGTGCAAAACTTTTTCACTGCCATAAATGCTTCTTTACCAGCAAAATGTACTCTAATGTGTATTATCATATCACATCCAAACATGCAAGCCCAGAGAAATGGAATGAGAAACAAAAAAATCAGTTAAACAAAGAAACAGATCCTGTGAAAAGCCCCTCTTCTTCAGAACATCAGAAAATGTCCTCTACTACAGCAGAACTATTAAATTCTATGCCTACCTTTACCACAGAAACACAGAGGCTTGGCCCAGTTTTGTCTCCAGAATCTCCCAAACCTCTGACTTCCCTGGAACCTCAGAAACCTGGTTCTACTATTTCTCCTGAACCACAGACACCTCTTCCTTCTCCTGAACTTTTAAAACCTGCCCCCATTTCTTTCGAGGTTTCAAAACCAATCTCGGTTGTGTCTGATTCTCAGAAGCCAATTCCTCTTACTTCTCCAGAAATCCAGAAACTTGCCCCTGTATCTCCTGATCCAGTAAAGGGTGCTCTTGCTAATCCCAAAACCCAGAAATACTCACACTTCCCAGAAACATTGGCACCTCCTTCAGTCTCATCACCAGAATCACCAGTTTTAGCAACTTCTCCTGAACCTTGGGGGCCTTCCCCTTCTGCATCTCCAGAGACAAGGAAACCAACTCGGACCCTGTCTCCTGAGCCAAGGAAGCCCTCCCCATCGGAATCTCCTGAACCTTGGAAGCCATTCTCTGCTGTCTTCCCAGAGCCCCGGAGACCAGCCCCATCTGTGTCGCCAGGTTCTTGGAAGCCCGGGCCACCTGGGTCCCCCAGGTCATGGAAATCTAGTCCTTCAGCAGCATCAGGTCCCTGGAAGCCAGCTAAACCTGCACCATCAGTGTCTCCTGGCCCTTGGAAGCCAATTCCTTCGGTGTCACCTGGGCCTTGGAAACCAACTCCGTCTCTGTCTCCTTCGTCCTGGAAGTCCTCCGTTTCATCTGGCTCCTGGAAAACTACTCCTACGTCTCCTGAGTCATGGAAGTCTGGCCCACCAGAACTCCGAAAGACAACTTTGTCACCAGAACACTGGAAGGCAATTCCCCCAGTGTCTCCTGAACTTTGTAAGGCAGGGCCTCCCTTGTCTCCTGAACTTCGGAAACCAGGACCACCATTGTCACCAGAGATTCATAGTCCTGGGGGATCCCCAGAACTCAGGAAACCCTCGGGGTCTCCAGAACGTTGGAAGCTTTCTCCTGATCAACGGAAAACTTCTGCTTCCCTTGATTTTCCTGAACCCCAGAAAGGTTCCCGTGGTGGTTCTCCTGATCACTGGAAATCTTCCTTTTTTATTGAACCTCAGAAACCGGCCTTCCCTGATGCCCGGAAACCAAGTCCTTCTGGGACTTCCGAGTCCCCTAAGGCAGCCTCGGATATATGGAAGCCTATCCTTCCGATTGAAAATGAGTCTAGAAAACCTGGTCTGTTTTCTGAACCTGCCAAGACAGCCCCTCCAGCTTCTCCTGAATCCCGGAAACGTGCTCTTTTTTCTGAGTCTCGGAAGCATGCCCTATTCCCTGAACTTCCTAAATCAACTATCTTCTCAGAATCTCAGAAGGCAGCTGATCTTGGAGATGAACTGCAGATAGATGCCATAGATGATCAAAGGTGTGATATTTTGGTTCAGGAGGAACTACTAGCTACACCTAAGAAACTCTTAGAAGACACTTTATTTCATTCCTCAAAGAAGCTCAAAAAAGATAACCAAGAAAATTCAGATACTGAGCTTAGTAGTGGTGAGTATATAAAAACTGATTTGGATATGATAGATATAAAGGGCCAAGAGTCAAGCAGTGATCAAGAGCAGGTTGATGTAGAATCTCTTGATTTTAGTAAAGAGAACAAAATGGACATGACTAGTCCAGAGCATTCCAAAAATGTACTACAATTTACTGAGGAAAAAGAGGCATTTATCTCCGAAGAAGAGATTGCAAAATACATGAAACGTGGGAAGGGAAAGTACTATTGTAAAATTTGTTGCTGTCGTGCTATGAAAAAAGGTGCTGTTTTGCATCACTTGGTTAATAAGCATAATGTTCATAGTCCTTACAAATGCACAATTTGTGGGAAGGCTTTTCTTTTGGAATCTCTTCTCAAAAATCATGTAGCAGCCCATGGGCAAAGTTTACTTAAATGTCCGCGATGTAATTTTGAATCAAATTTCCCGAGAGGCTTTAAGAAACATTTAACTCATTGTCAGAGCAGGCATAATGAAGAGGCAAATAAAAAATTGATGGAAGCTCTTGAACCACCATTGGAAGAGCAACAAATTTGATTTTAAACCTTATGGTGCTCTATAAAGTTTGTTGAAAGTGTTCATTGAAGGTATTGTTAGTCTTGCTGGTTCTTTAGATATTGATGTGTATGGTGTATTTTGCTTGTCTGTAGTGTTTTATTCATGAACTGCCTCTCTGGTTTCTAAGTCTGTTTGTATTATATATTCCAGATAAATTAAACCTCTATTTCTTTTAGTATACTTGGATGTTATGAAGGAGTAGGCATTCCATTTAATAAGATCAAGTTGTATTCAACTTAAAGCATTTGGTTAACGTATTTTTTTGTGTGTGTGAAATTCATCTTGTAGACAATAGGAATTGTTAGAATTAGGCATGAAAACAAATGTATTTTTAGATCATAAAAGTTATTTTGAGGGCCGGAGAGATAGCATGGAGGTAAGGCGTTTGCCTTTCATGTAGGAGGTCATCGGTTCAAATCCCAGCGTCCCATATGGTCCCCTGTACCTGCCAGGAGCAATTTCTGAGTGTGGAGCCAGGAATAACCTCTGAGCACTGCCGTGTGTGACCCAAAAACCACACACACACACAAAAAAGTTATTTTGAAGTTTCTATTTGATATATACCACTAAGTTTATTTATGAATTGAATTGTTTCTAGACATTAGCTTTTAAGGCTTGGAAAATTGGAGTCTCAGGGATGCTAATTTTCTGCCAAGAGAGGAAAAATGGATCATATCTTAAAAGTAGCTTGGCACTTTCTATAGGAAATAGGAAAAGGTTACTGTGATTTTAGGTATTGTCCATAGTTGTTTCCTTTTGGGGTCTTTCATTCTGTATCTCCCCTCAAGATCTCACCCTTCACTTCCCTGTGAGCTCACACCAATAGATGGTTCTTGATTACCAAATGTTCTAGAAGTGTTCCTGCTATTCCTGGTCCTAATGCACCACCTGATGGGCCTCAGACCACGGTAAGAATAGGAACGAAAAGTCTTCCAAATTCACAATAGTAAGTCTTAAAAATAGATATTTCTGTTGGTTAATATGTCAGTTTATGTTTTATATACAGTTAATTGTAAATATTTTGTGGTTAATATGTCAATTTATGTTTTACATACAATTAATTGTAAATATTTTTGCCTGTTAATGGATTCTATTAAAATATTTTGTCAAATGTGTATCAAGTAATTAAAAAGGCTTTCATGTCAACAGTTTTGTTTTTTCTTTTGTGTGCTTTTATATCGTGCATATTTTTATATCCTGCACAACATTTTTCTAAGTGATTCTTCAGTCCCATCAGTTTATTTTTTTGTTTTTGTTTTTGTTTTTTGGGCCACACCCGGCGATGCTCAGGGGTTACTCCTGGCTGTCTGCTCAGAAATAGCTCCTGGCAGGCACGGGGGACCATATGGGACACCGGGATTCGAACAACCACCTTTGGTCCTGGATCGGCTGCTTGCAAGGCAAAGGCCACTGTGCTATCTCTCCGGGCCCAGTCCCATCAGTTTAAATTGGCAAATACTGCATTGTGGAAAGTCAAATAGTTCACTGTTAATATTGGCGAGTCACACCTGCAAGTTTTTCTTGGAGACCAAGAAACACTAGGGAATGAACTAGGGGCCTCACATGTCCAGGCAAAAATACCACTTGTGCCACTGCTCTGGCCCTATGAGGTAATATTTTTAATTATGCTGTTTCAGGCCACTGGACAAGAATGACATTTGTTCTTTGCATCCATATTAATATGCTGCCAGATAGTAGATAGTACTGGGTAAGAGGAATTTGTACTAGATAAAACTTACTAAGCTTCAGACCGATCATTTGGTAGCACAGTCCAACAGAAATCACTGAGTAATTGATGCCCTTAACGGTTTATTCCTAGGTCTGTCTTGCAGTTCTGAGATTCTTCTGGGTATGATGTGAAGGAAGGCAAGAGCTATTTATAGTCTTTTTCTTTATCCTTATTGGTAAAACTAGCAAGAATAGAAAAAGAATTTGTGACCCCAGAAGTCTTTCAGAATTTATTCCTTGGCATTTCACATTTTGGTGGCATCCTCTCATTTCCAGACCTTTGGTCAAGTAAGGTCAGCTAAATGCTGACTTGCCATGTGATGGAGGATTCTCCTATTGTCACATGTTACAAGAATTAGTGTCACAGAACATCACACCCATTGGTAACACTCAAGACTCCTTTGAGCAGCCCTATGTGGGTGGTATAAAGGTGTTTTGAGATGGTAGCAGGAATCCTTCAAACTAACCCAGAGTAAAGTTGGAACCCTGTATTGTATGTATGAGTTTGACAGGTTTGTAGGCATAGAGTTGCCTGCCAGAAAGATCATTTTGGTGAACTGTGTCCACCTCTATACAAGTCTAATTTTCTTGTTGTTGTTTTGGGGACACACCTGGAAATAATCCCTCCCTCTTTTCTAAAAATAAGGCTCACACTTGGAGTGATGTTGGTGGTTGAGAGTTCAGGGCCACTCTTTACTACTGTCATTGCTTGGTGCTTAGGAATAAGGGTTCAAGTTAGGCTATGGTGGAAGTTGAAAGGATGAATGTTGAATAAATAGTAATGGCTAGTTTTGTTATCTCTAGGGTCAAGAATAGGGCATTCAGTGGTAGGGCTTTTGTCTCACATGCAGTCGGCCGACCCAGGAGGGACCCGGTTTGATTCCCAGCATCCCATGTGGTTCCCCAACCTGCCAGGGGGCATTTCTGAGTAGGAGTAATCCCTGAGCACCAGCAGGTGTGGCCCAAAAACCAATAAAGAAAAAAAAAATGAATAGGCTATTCTAAAAGATAAAAATACACATTAGGATGAGGGTGAATGTTGTTTAAAATAATAAAGAAGGCCCTTATGATGGTTCAGAGGACGGCAGACAGAAATCCCACTCACAAGCAGGCTCCAGGAAGTATCAGCTTTATTCATGCCCTAACCACCACATGTGTGTGGCCTAACATCATTTATGCCGAATCCTTATTCAGCCCTGCATAGTACCTTGTTTCTTAGCCATCTCTCCTCTGACCTCCCACCAGGCAAATTCCTTAATCCCCTTGCCCTTCCAGTCAAAGACCTTATCTAACTTTCCCTAGACCCCTTCCAAGAATGGGAGGGGTCTTGCAGGTAAGATCAAGTTGCACAGGAGGAATGGGGGGATGGGGCCACAGGTGAATACAAGATTGGTTAGGATTTATGAAAGGGTGAGGTTTAGGTCATGATAGAAGTTGAGACAAAGCATGAGAGTGAATGTTAGGTTAAAAGTAATGCCTATAGGGGCCAGAGAGAGCACAGCGGTGAGGCATTTGCCTTGCATGCAGAAGGATGGTGGTTTAAATCCCGGCATACCATATGGTCCCCTTAGCCTGCCAGGAGCGATTTCTGAGTGTGGAGCCAGGAGTAACCCCCTGAGCGCTGCCAGGTGTGACCAAAAAAGTAATGCTTCTGGTTACATTTGGGACAGTTAAATTGAGGTTTAGGGTAAAAGGTAATTACTGCCTTTTTAAAATTTTAGTTGGAATCTGAATGTTCAGATGGCCTTTTCTGTTTCTAAAGACAAATTGGGAGAAATTTGATATGGTAGTGAGTATATATTGGTTTTTGGGCCACACCCGGTGATGCTCAGGGGTTACTCCTGGCTGTCTGCTCAGAAATAGCTCCTGGCAGGCACGGGGGACCATATGGGACACCGGGATTCGAACCAACCACCTTTGGTCTTGGATCGGCTGCTTGCAAGGCAAACGCCGCTGTGCTATCTCTCTGGGCCCTGAGTATATATTTTTGTATCAAAGGATGTTTAATGCCCTAGCTTCAGTAGATCAATAAACTACTAAACTAAGTACAAAGTATTTAAGCACTTCTCAGATTTTACTTCATTATAACACAGTATTTTTACTTTATTACAAACATACCACTGAAGTGTCACGTTCTCTAGGAGATTGGTTAAGGTTTGATTCCCACCAAACCCCCAGACTCCCCTGTCCGATTAGGTCAGGAGGACCAGTTCCAGTTGTAGAGATCCGCAGAAAATAATCCACACAGTGGAAAGGTACAAGAATGGGTTCAGGGGGCTGGAGAGATAGCATGGAGGTAAGGCGTTTGCCTTTCATGCAGGAGGTCATCTCCCAGCGTCCCATATGGTCCCCCGTGCCTGCCAGGAGCAATTTCTGAGAGTTGCCTGCCAGGAGCAATTACATGGAGCCAGGAATAACCCCTGAGCACTGCCAGGTGTGACCCAAAAACCACAAAAAAAAAAAAAAAAAAAAAAAAAAAAAGAATGGGTTTGGGTTCAGAAAATCCAGTGCTCAAGCAAGGAATTCAAACCACAAAAGCCTTCTGCTCCTAAGATGGAGCGCAGCTCAATGGAAGAAGACTGAAGAATGAGCCCCAGCCTTCCTCAGACCCTTGCTTTTATCGACAAGAATCAGGTACCACCCTAGGGTGGGAATACCAAGTAAGGAATAATCCAATATACTATCACTAGGTCACACCCTAGGATGGAGTACAATTATTGATTAGGGTAGGATCAGTAACCCAACATACCACTGAAAACATCTGGAAAATTGACAGCTACAACTACCAGATAGGACAAATAAGTATGAAATAAAAGTACTACCCTACTGAGGTAATATCTATGTCCAGGGCATGAGTCAGGCATGGGCACAAAGCAAAAGCCAAGCTGATATAGAGAAGGAATTGCATTTTCTGGTTTCTATGAGATGAGCACCACTATCTTCATGCTAATTCTACCCAGCGCAGAGACATCAAATTACTATCTTTGATGTGAATGTACTGCCTGGTTTCCATGAGATGTACAAGCTATTTTGATAGTGTTTATTGTCAGTTTAATTATAAAATTATGACATATCTTGTAGCTGGGAAACTCAAGAGGATGAGCAATCATGCCCAAACTGAGCAGTGTCTTCCTGTCATGTTCTTTCTTAGAACAGTGACCTATCTGGAACCCAGATAGGAATGCCACTTTCCTTCCTGGTTTTTGGAGCCTTTTACAACAAACACTGTTTCTTTGTACTGAATTTACCCTTGTTATAATTCAGTAGCTCAGATCTTTATTAACTGATTAACTATCCCTTAACTGGTGCGTTTTAGTGCATCTGAAGTCTTTAAAATTATACAGTAAGATTAAATAAAAATTATTATGAATGATTTCTTGCACAATGAAGTATTCTAACATGTTCCTGTTTGTAGTGATAAGGAGTTTTTGTTTCAAGGTTGCTCCCTGTTCTGGTCAGGGGTTATTCCTTGCTCTATGCTTTGAAATTACTCCTGGAGTAATCCTGGAGAGATAGCACAGCAATAAGGCGTTTGCCTTGCATGCAGGTCAGTGGTTTGAATCCTGGCGCCGAGCCTGCCGGGGGTGATTTCTGAGCACCGGGCCAGGAGTAGCACCTGAGTGCTGCCGGGCTTGACCCAAAAACCAAAAATAAAAGTTACTTCTGAAATTCAGGGGAGCCATGTAGTCCAGGTATTGAACCTATGCCTCCTACATACAAAATATTACTGGTACCTTTTGTGAGTTAGAAAAAAAAATTACTGGAGCTGGAGCAGTGGCGCAAGCGGTAAGGCGTCTGCCTAGACCAATGTTCTATCCCCCTGGTGTCCCATATGTTCCCCCAAACGATTTCTGAGTGCATAGCCAGGAGTAACCCCTGAGTGTCACCAGGTGTGGCCCAAAAACCAAAAAAAAAAAAAAAAAGAAAAAAAAGAATTTACCAAAGTCAAAAGGTAAAGTTAGATGTGTATTAAGCTATACAGCTGGTCTGGGCAGATCCCAAAGGAGAGTTATATATCTAGCAGGCAGTGAGTGAAGTGTATATTTTGAAGGGGAGATGGTATCGCTTTTCTGGTTTTTTGGTCACACCTGGCTGCATTCAGGGGTTCCTCCTGGCTCTACGCTCACACTGCCTTGCCTCCATGCTATCTCTCTGGCTGGTATCACATTCTTTTGTTTTTGTTTTGGGGTCACACCCGTTAACGCTCAGGGGTTACTCCTGGCTATGCGCTCCTGGCTTGGGGGACCCTATGGGACGCCGGGGATCGAACCACGGTCCGTCCTAGGCTAGCGCTGGCAAGGCAGACACCTTACCTCTAGCACCACCACACCGGCCCCTGGTATCACATTCTTTTTTTTTTTTTTTTTTTTTTTTGGTTTTTGGGTCACACCCGGCATTGCTCAGGGGTTACTCCTGGCTGTCTGCTCAGAAATAGCTCCTGGCAGGCACGGGGGACCATATGGGACACCGGGATTCAAACCAACAACCTTTGGTCCTGGATCGGCTGCTTGCAAGGCAAACGCCGCTGTGCTATCTCTCCGGGCCCTGGTATCACATTCTTAAAGGTACTCTTGTGACAGAACGTGTCAAGATCCCCTTTGAGAGAATCAAGGATTATCTATTGCTCCCTTGAAATAATCTTGCTGGGGCCGGAGAAATAGCATGGAGGTAAGGCATTTGCCTTTCATGCAAGAGGTCATTGGTTCAAATCCTGGAGTCCCATATGGTCCCCTGTGCCTGCCAGGAGCAATTTCTGAGTCTGGAGCCAGGAATAACCCCTGAGCACTGCCACGTGTGACCCAAAAACCACAAAAAAGAAAAAGAAAAAAGAAAAAGAAACAATCTTGTTATTTCTCCACCTGGTTTCTAGAGCTGTTGTAAAAAACATTTACAACAGCAAAGGAACATTCTTTACTTATACAGCATCTTTATTACCTGAAGATCGTAGAAAAAGTTGCAGTTCTTACTGGGAAGACATGAGCCACGTGAATTGGGCGGTGCTGGGATACTCTGCTGCTTGGGGGCCTTGAATTTGGCCTACAGATCAGGATTGAAGGTGTGAGTCTCCTTTCATCTCCTGCCCACATGCTTCGTGGTCCCTGCTCCCACAGACATCAAGGAAACTCAAGCAGGCATGCAAACAGTTGTGTACTTGCAATACATACTCTGCGTGGGTTGAATTAGGATGTGTTGAGGGCCGGAGAGATAGCATGGAGGTAGGACGTTTGCCTTGCATGGAGAAGGACAATGGTTCGAATCCCAGCATCCCATATGGTCCTCCAAGCCTGCCAGGAGTGATTTCTGAGTGTAGAGCCTGGAGTGGCCCCTGAGCGCTGCTGGGTGTGACCCCCCCCCCCAAAAAAAAAAAAAAACAACAAAAAAACAATGTGTTGAGAGAAGCTGTAGGAGAGAAACAGAACAGAGACCAGATGTTGGAGACATCTCACTAATCAAAATGGAGTTTCTGAAAGTCTTAGCCAAAGTGCTTACAAGCTGCATGTGGCCTTCTTTACCTTTGGACCCAAAGAAATAGAAATAGCTTAGAGCTAAGGAGTAACTAGGCTCCAAGATGTCCTTGTAAAGACAGGGGTCAAAAGGCCCAAGCTGAGACTAGATTTTGTATTTTGTTGCTTAAAGATAATGTAAATCTCTTGACTGATGATAATCTTATTAACCTTGGAAAATCAAGATGTTTTCATGGAAAGTTACAGCAATTCTTACTGTGCCTCGCCCCTACTTTCTCTGTTTTACATTGTCTATAAAAGGTCTAAATTTTCTTTTATTAAATTGGACTCTTGATCGGATCCCTTCGTCTCGAGTCTCATTATTTCCCAGTCCCTCTTCTATTCCAGGCCAGATTCTTCTTTGAGAACCGAGAATTACTGACGTGGTCCCCAGCTTTACCCGCTGGTCAGGGTTTTTGGAAGACCACAAGTGGCGCCCAGCGCGAGGCTCGAAGAACGGCAAAGGCGCGAGTCCCGGGAGCCTGTCCACAAGTCACCGGTAAGTCCCTATTAAGGGCGGGGTGCAGGAAGGTTAGACTAAGTCATCACTAACACCACCGTTCAATCGCCCCAGAAATTGGGGACTATCGCCCCGGAAAAATGGGAGCTACTTTATCTAAAGAAGAGGTTTTTATTAAAGATCTTAAGAAAGAGCTGGGTGAAAGAAACGTTAAAGTGAAGAAAAAAGACTTAATTAAATTTTTTATATGTGTCCATGATATTTGTCCATGGTTTGTAGTCACTAGACCCTGAATAGTTACCAGTACTTGGAAACAAATTGGCAATGAGATTTTGCGATACTATACCAAATATGGTAAAGAGAAAGATAGAAAGGTTATGCAGTTCTATTGGACTATTCTTGGAAAAATTATTACGGGAGCAGAATTAGACTCTTTTGGGGAAAGCCCCGTTAACAAGGACATTGTTGAAAAGGCTGAAGCCGTTGTAGAAATGGCTTCCCGCAGTCAATCTCGGGCCAGCAGCACCCCTCCCAAAACAGAAAGCCTTATAGATTTAGACTTGGAACCCTCCAAGGGTTTTTTCTGCATAATTGCCAGCGCACCCACTAAGGAGGAGATTTTAGATACTGAAGACAATCTGTCCCTGCAGGACGATGCCGCCCATTATGATCATGGCCGGTTTTCTCCCTGCGCTCCCCCCCTTCCATATAGCGCAGACTGCCTGCCTAATCCACCCCAGGTTCTAGCACAACAGACTGTCCCCTCTAACTTCAAAAAATGTAAGGCCGACCTAGAGGCACAATTAAGAGAACTTAAGGAGATAAAAAGTCTGGAGGAACAAATTGCCCGGCTTCAAGCCTCTGATGACTTATATCAGTTCCCTGTATTTTTTAATCAACAGCCCGAGCGAGTTACCTTGCCTACCCCCTCCCTGCCCCCTCCCATACCCCGCTTGCCAGAGGATCGGGGCCGGTCCCAACAAAGGGGCACGGGTGCTGTGACTCGCAGCCACAGCCTAGATAGAGCCCAGGCTGCCCAGAGGGCTCAGGCTTCAGCTAGGTCCCTTGAGGACATTCAGGAAGAGCCGCAACAAGTCCCTGATAACCCTAAACCTGCACCTTCAGTGGGCAACCACATGGCAGAGATTAGGAGATACCAACGCCTCCAACACAAACCTATAGTAACCCAAGCCATAAATACCTATGGCCATAATGCCCCCTACACCCTCTCTTGCCTTGAGGCAGTCCGAGATGGAGGAGAACTGTTACCTGCTGAATGGAAGGAAATTGCTAGCACAACCTTGCCACGCTCTGACTATATACTTTGGGAGACGGATTTTTTGGCCCGATGCAGGCAACAGGCCAACCTGGGCGACGGAGGTTTTACCCTCCCAGATCAGATCTATGAACAGCTTACCGGCACGGAAACCTTTGCCTCCTTTAGAAAACGGCAACAGAGGCTTTCCCCTGCTCGTTTGACTCAGACCAATGCTGCTGCCCTCCGGGCTTGGAGAGCCATGCCTAAAAGTGCACAGGCCACCATTCCGCTGGCTCAAACAGTGCAAGGCCCCCAGGAGCCCTACAATAAATTCATTAGCAAACTCCTAAAAACGGTACAAAGGATTATGGGCTCTGCAAATTATAATAATCCCCTTTCAAGCAGCTTGCTTACGAAAATGCTAATGAAACCTGCAAAAATATTTTAAGAGGCAACCTTCAAAGAAAAACCTTTTAGGCCTGGAGAGATAGCACAGTGGTGTTTGCCTTGCAAGCAGCTGATCCAGGACCAAAGGTGGTTGGTTCGAATCCCGGTGCCCCATATGGTCCCCCATGCCTGCCAAAAGCTATTTCTGACCAGACTAAGCCAGGTTAGCTGCTAAGCCATAAAACTGTGTGATATCTGCACTTTGCTGTTAAAACTTCTGGGTCTAATGCGCCCTTTACTCAGTACATTTTGCTTGGGCCAGCCCTGAGCCCAACTTTCAGTCTCTTTCCTGCCGGCCTCAGGAAACACCCACCTCAGGCCCTGCCACTCCCACTTTAAGCCTTCCAATTCACCTCAAAATACCCCACTCTTTGTTATTCAAAAGAAATCTGGAAAGTGGCATCTCTTGCATACTCTCAAAGCAATTAAATAAACCATGATTCCCATGGGTGCTTTTGCAACCCAGACTCCCCTCCTCGGTTGACATTCCCTCTAATTCCAATAAATTAGTAATTAATCTTAAAAGATTGCTTTTTTCTCTATACCATTACACCCTGCTGACTGTAAAAAAATTTACCTCTAGCCTCCCTGTTATTAACTGTGCTGGCCCCTCCCCGCATTATCAGTGGAAGTTTCGGCTTTACCTTGTCAGCCCTACACTTTGTCAAATATGTGTAGCACAGGTAATAAATTTTGAAAATAAACCTAATTATCCTATTCAACCTTAAAATAAAACAGCATATTAATTGGCTGATGCAAAATACAAAATCTAGTCTCAGCTTGGGCCTTTTGACCCCTGTCTTTACAAGGACATCTTGGAGCCTAGTTACTCCTTAGCTCTAAGCTATTTCTATTTCTTTGGGTCCAAGGGCAAAGAAGGCCACATGCAGCTTGTAAGCACTTTGGCTAAGACTTTCAGAAACTCCATTTTGATTAGTGAGAGGGCTTTTTAATTATTCCAAACAGTCTCCAACAAATTCCCCCTTTTTTATTAATTCAAAGATGGGTGGAAACCCTGTCTTAGGCTGTCTGGTGGGCCCCCAGTGTCAGAACCCCAAAAGTAGTGGCTCGGGGAGCACGCAAGAAGGTTCTTGTATCAGTGCATGTAGGCTGGAGTGCCCTACCCCTAAGAGCCTGCACAAAGTTAAAGAATGGGGTGTACCAAACTAAAATATCTTGGAATCAACTTGACTAAATATGTGAAGGACCTATACAAAGAAAACTATAAAACTCTGCTCCAAGAAATAAGAGAGGACACACGGAAATGGAAACACATACCCTGCTCATGGATTGGCAGGATTAACATCATCAAAATGGCAATACTCCCCAAGGCATTATACAGATTTAATGCCATCCCTCTAAAGATACCCATGACATTCTTCAAAGAAGTGGATCAGGCACTTTTGAAATTCATTTGGAACAATAAACACCCTCGAATAGCCAAAGCAATCATTGGGAAAAAGAATATGGGAGGAATTACTTTCCCTAACTTTAAACTGTACTACAAAGCAATAGTTATCAAAACAGCATGGTATTGGTATAAGGACAGGTCCTCAGATCAGTGGAATAGGCTTGAATACTCAGAAAATGTTCCCCAGACATACAATCACCTAATTTTTGATAAAGGAGCAGGAAATCCTAAATGGAGCAGGGAAAGCCTCTTCAACAAGTGGTGTTGGCACAATTGGATAGCCACTTGCAAAAAATTGAACTTAGACCCCCAGCTAACATCATGTACGAAGGTAAAATCCAAATGGATTAAAGATCTCGATATCAGCCCCCAAACCATAAGATATATAGAACAGCACATAGGCAAAACACTCCAGGACATTACAGGCATCTTCAAGGAGGAAACTGCACTCTCCGAGCAAGTGAAAGCAGAGATTAACAGATGGGAATATATTAAGCTGAGACGCTTCTGCACCTCAAAGGAAATAGTGCCCAAGATACAAGAGCCACCCACTGAGTGGGGGAAACTATTCACCCAATACTCATCAGATAAGGGGCTAATCTCCAAAATATACAAGGCACTGACAGAACTTTACAAGAAAAAAGCATCTAATCCCATCAAAAAATGGGGAGAAGAAATGGACAGACACTTTGACAAAGAAGAAATATGAATGGCCAAAAGACACATGAAAAAATGCTCCACATCACTAATCATCAGGGAGATGCAAATCAAAACAACGATGAGATACCACCTCACACCACAGAGAATGGCACACATCACAAAGAATGAGAATAAACAGTGTTGGCAGGGATGTGGAGAGAAAGGAACTCTTATCCACTGCTGGTGGGAATGCTGTCTAGTTCAACCTTTATGAAAAGCGATATGGAGATTCCTCCAAAAATTGGAAATCGAGCTCCCATACGATCCAGCTATACCACTCCTAGGAATATACCCTAGGAAAACAAAAATACAATACAAAAACCCCTTCCTTACACCTATATTCATTGCAGCACTATTTACCATAGCAAGACTTGGAAACAACCAAGATGCCCTTCAACAGATGAATGGCTAAAGAAACTGTGGTACATATACACAATGGAATATTATGCAGCTGTCAGGAGAGATGAAGTCATGAAATTTTCCTATACATGGATGTACATGGAATCTATTATGCTGAGTTAAATAAGTCAGAGAGAGAGAGAGAAAAAAACGCAGAATGGTCTCACTCATCTATGGGTTTTAAGAAAAATGAAAGACACTCTTGTAATAATAATTTTCAGACACAAAAGAGAAAAGAGCTGGAAGTTCCAGCTCACCTCAGGAAGCTCACCACAAAGAGTGATGAGTTTAGTTAGAAAAATAACTACATTTTGAACTGTCCTAATAATGAGAATGTATGAGGAAAATGGAGAGCCTGTCTAGAGTACAGGTGGGGGTCGGGTGGGGAGGAGGGAGACTTGGGACATTGGTGATGGGACTGTTGCACTGGTGATGGGTGGTGTTCTTTACATGACTGAAACCCAAACACAATCATGTATGTAATCAAGGTGTTTAAATAAATTAAAAAAAAAAAAAGAATGGGGTGTGCTCCTGACTACTGGCACCAGGCTAATCCTGTCAAAGGCATTTCCACAGCCGTGTGAGGAAGGATTTCTTACGCTTAGTGAGCCATTCCAGTTCCTCAAAATCCAGTTCTTCAGGGGCGCTTTCTTTGCCCTCAGCAGTATCAGCAACGGGGGGCTCATGAGGCTGGAGATGCTGGTAGTAAATGCCCACAGATTTTTTTTGTAGCCTCATTAATCTGGGTTTTTATAAAGCCGGTTAGGCGGCGAAATGCCCATGGACCAAAAGAAATGAGCAGCATGAACCCAATGAATGGGCCAAGCAGCGTGGATAGAAGGGTGGATAACCAGGGAGATGTGGAGAACCAATTTTTATACCAGCTTTCCTCCCTGTCCAAGGTTTTCTTGGTTTCAGCTAGACTTTCTTCAACCTTTTTTATGCTATCCTTAACCAGGCCTAACTTATCTTTAAAAAAGCAACATTCTTCTTTTAAGGCAACACACATTGTCTATGAAAGGTCTAAATTTTCTTTTATGGCACTTACCTTGAATGCAGCCAACCTGGGTTTGATCTATGGTATCCCATATGGTTGGTTCCCTGAACACTGTCAGGAGTAATTCCTAAATATTGATGGTTGTGGCCAAAATAAAATGCTTACAAGGCCATAGAAATCATTGAGGGGCACTTGTCTCACATGAGAGGCTGGGTTTAAAGTTCTGGTATCCCATGTAGTCCCCTGAACACTGCCTGGATTGATCCCTGAATCCAGAGCCAGTAGTATGTCCTGAGCACCACTGAGTGTGGCCCAAAAGGAAATAGAGGTACTTTTCTCAGTAAATCATGAACCTGAGTTTTATTTTTGAGCATAGGGTTATACTTAAGAAACTTTTGCTGAATTATGTGGTGCCCAATATTGAACCAGGGTAAGCCACCTGTAAAAACAAGTGCCTTACATACTATCTCTAGCCGGAGTTTGAATTTTGTAAAAATAAACCATGTTTGTACATGTAATTCTTTTGCAGGTGCCAGAGATGGAACTTATGGTCTCAAAATTGCTAGGCAGGTGATCTATTACAGAGATAAATCTCCTGCACCAAGTCTGACTTATTGTTTTGGGGGCCATACTTGGAGGACTTAAATTCCCTCTCAGTCCCTGGGGACCATGCAGTGCTGAGACTTGAACCCCACCATTACTACTATTTTAAAGGATGCACTCACATACTGGATTTATCACTGAAGTTTGAGGTTTTTAAGTTTTTTTTTTAATTCTTTTTGTTCATTGTGGGAGTTTTTGTTTTGTTTTGTTTGGGTCACACCCGGCAGCACTCAGGGGTTACTTCTGACTCTAAGCTCAGAAATCGCTCCTGGCAGGCTCAAGGAACCATATGGGATGCCGAGATTTGACCACCAACCTGCAAGGCAAACGCCTTACCTCCATGCTATCTCTCTGGCCCCTCATCATGTTGTTAATGTCGTTTTGATGATGGCAGTTGTACACATGGCTAAGATACTCAAATGATATAATCTCTGGTGGGGAGATCACATCAAATACAGGTACTTGTACACTCAACTGCACGGTTTGCCATCCCTTAGCTGCACTCATTACATGGTGCTTGCTGAGGCTTGAGTTCTTAGTTGAGGTCATGCACACAAATGATGGTTATTTGTGCTCATGAACACTGCAGTACTCATACATGCTTGCTAGGGGTCACTTCCTGGTCATGGCACTTGCATAACTGTTTAGTAGTTGTGTTGCTTCCTAGAGGATTCATGCCCTCTGGTGGAGCTCACACACCTAGCTAACGTGTGCTTGTAGCACTGGAGGTTTAAAAAAGCAGGAATCAAAACATTTTAAAACATGCCATCGTGATAGTAGTCCAGCAGGCACTTGTCTCACTTGCAACTGACCTGGATTGGGCCCAGCACCCTATCTTGTTCCCTTCGCACTGCCAGCAGTAATTATGAGTGCAGAGCCAAGAGAAATCCCTGAACAATACCTGGTATGGCCCTGCCAAAGTGCCCCTACAAATCAAAATCATAAAAACAAGAGCAGTGGGGCCATCATTAATAGCAAAATGGGTAGGGAACTTGCCATGCACACAACTGACCCAATTTCAATCTCTTGCACCCCTATGATCTCCTGAGCCTTGCTGTGCGTGATCCCGAGTGCAGAGCCAAGATATGCCCTGATCACATTCTGATGTACCCCAAAATAAAAAACAATTAAAAAACAAGCAAAAGCAGGACTCAGGATTGTGCTTTGTGAAAGTGGGACAATAGTGATAAATCTATGACGATCAGCTTGCAAAGCAGATACTCCAAATCTCTGCTATTCCTCCAGTCACTACAATCTGGTTTTAAATATTTAGGGATCATAAGAAATGATGCTCAAGGGAGCAAGAGGCCAGTCTTAGCCATATTAGTTGGAAGGGAAGTATGAAGTGCCAGGGATTGATCATAGGGTCTCGCACATGCAAGCAATGTCCTCTACCACTTGAGCTCTCTCCATGACCTCATGCTATCTCTAGGGACAGCAAATTTGGGTCATATCTCTAATTGAAGCCAACTTTTGGGAGTTTGTTGAGATACAGGTCCGACAGGCATTTAGTTCTTACCCAAACAGTGCTAAGGCATAGGTTTGAAGACAAATATACTAAGTTTCAGAAACCTTTATTCTCTTGTCTGTCCTGCTCCTGCTTGAGGCTCACCCCATCACAGCTGTGAACACTCTGCTATTTATTGATCTTGGTCTCACCTGCCCAGCTATGGTCCCCAGAGAGTGAGCATGCCCTTTCCTAGGTAGGAGGGCTGGCTGTGGCTGTTGTGGCAGTTGCCGTGATCAGGTGACTGAATGAATGGAATGGAGACAGCTGGTTACACCCCTTTTGCCAAAGCTCCTGCTTACTATCTGCTTAGAACCTAGGAAGACATTTTGGTGTAGCCGTTGGGATCTACAGTGGCTGTAGATGCACAGAGGTAGCCTGGAGATAGGACTGAGGTGTTGTTGAAGGTGTCTCTGCTGTTTTTTAGGGGACAGAAACTTGAGACCAAGTGGATGCAGAAAGGCCCACTTTGGAGCTTCCTCCATCAGCAGGATAAGGGTCACAGCTACTGCGCATGAGTGGGAATGCAGTGGTCAGTATATTAAAGAGGAAAGCTGAATACCTTTTCATGACTCAACTTTGGGGTCATACACTCCCTTTAAAAAGAGGCTATTATGGCAGGAAGTGGATTTGGTAACACCTTGGGGACTGACCACATCGCTATGTCATTTATTTCTGATGGGGAGGAAAGGAGTGCCCTCGAATTCTTACCTGAGCAATTTCTCAACCCTGCAGTCACTTTTGGAGGGATGAGGATTTTACATTGTGGGTATCCCCTCCCCCAACTCATCTATCCCACCTGAATTCAGAACTGCCCATACCTGGAATGGGTGGGACAAGGAGTCTGCAGGTTAGGAGTCCGGGGTCCTCACAAAAGGTGTCTCTCATAGAGGAAAATGTAGACAGTGGTGTTTGGGATGCTGCCCAGAGTCTTCAACTTTTTCCCCTTCACTCCTGCATTTGTCTCACCTGAGGGGCCTCTTCGACCATAGGTGGTGGGCCAGCTGAGTGAGTCTGGAGGATGAATTGACAGACCCTATGTCGATTGGGAGCATATCAGCTACCTTTCACAGGCATTCCACCAGGTCCGGTTACGTTAGCAGCTTTTGGTCCCCTCTCTCCTTTCACAATATCAAACTTCACAGTTTCCCCATCACCAACGCTACACAGAAACTTCCCGGGATTGTTTCTCTTAATAGCTGTCCAGTGAACAAAGACATCTTCTTTGGAGTCATTTCTGTTGATAAATCCATAACCATTCCGGACATTGAACCATTTAACAGTGCCCAGGACTTGGGTTGCCAGCACCGGCTTGTCTACCTGACTAGTGCTTGGGGTATGGGGATATCTTTGGTTAAGCCATTTTCAGACTCTGAGTCTGCAGAGATGGTAGCTGGCTTATCATTCTTGGGAGATGGGGATCTCTCTGGTTTAGTGTCAGTAATAAACAATAAATTCTTAGTTTTGGGAAGGCCTTTAGATCGAGAACTCATCACCACTGAGAAGGCACTCTCCCTCTTGTGAAATGTAGGCAGGAGAATCTCTAGGGAGCCTGGCACGTATAGTCCAAAGTAAGAAATGCAGGTAGATAGACCAGAGCAACATGAAACATTCACAGATGGAGCCATGTTCACCGATGTTCCAGTGAAAGGCAGAACAAATTCAGTCCAGCTCGTGGGGGCTGTCATGATGATAATCCACCAAAGGGTCAAGTCACAATTAGCTCTCACCATCGCTGAGGTCTTCTTCTTGGGTCCAGATTTAAGACAGTCCAAGGTTCGGGCGTCAGTTGTTGTCTTAATATGAATTAAATAGTCCTGGAGTTGGTGTGGGGATGGTGAGGCCATACTGGGCTTGACCCAGCTCCCATCTCCCCTACTGTCTGGCAGGTCTGAAGGTGGCAGGGTGAGGGCGGAGAGATTCACAAAGCAGTCAGATGGATTTCCAGGAGTCAGCCAGCTTTATTTCACAGTCCCTACCGCCATGCACATCTCCTCACATGGCCTCTTATACTAAGCCTTTTCCTAGCAGCTACCTCTCTACTCCTACTAGGCTCTCTGGCCTTTGTCTCCCTTTCAGCTGCTTTTACCAGGCTTTCTAACTGGCTTCAAGGCTGACCAACTCCCTTTGGTGATGTTACTGCTGTTGCTTCTCCTATGATACTGAATTGCTGATGCTGAATCTGATGCTGTATCTCTGATGATGATGGCCCTCTCTCCTCCTTCTCTCTTGAACTCTCCTTATCCCCTCTCTCTCGCTACTGCAGACTCCTCTACTCACCCATTCCAGGTGTGGGCAGTTCTGAATTCAGGTGGGATATATGAGTTGGGGGAGGGAATACCCACATTCTCCACCTCTTTTGTATTATTACAGAAGCATTATTGACAAGTCTATAACAGGGATACAAATTTCCCAATTGCTATGTTATATTGTATATCTTACATAATAATTTTATACATATATCTAAGGTTCTACTTCTAAGGAGACCTGGACATTTCCTTCCATAAATATAAGATTTCTCTCTGAGCCCAGAAATCAATAACTAGATTCATCTCAAATACTTTATCAGACAGTTAATTTCTGTGTAGAATTGGATAGCATGAGTTTTCTGTCTCTTGTCTTCCCTTGTGCTTCCAAGTGGGAAAGAAAGATTAGAGATCAGAACAGTATGAAGACGAAGTTAATTAGTAAAGAGGGCAAAATATGGAAGGGGTCAGAAGTCAATATAGGTTTCTGGCCATCTTCTCTGGTAGATTATGCAGTTGTATTGCTTAATATTTTTCTCTGTGGATGATGTTATTTACTTTTGATTAGTCAACTTTGATGCAAACAGGGCTTTTCCTGTGAGTCTTCTGAGATGTGACTTATCATTTAAGTCTCACCCACACTCCCATCATAAATAGGGCTCTTCTCCTGTGTGGGTCCTCTGGTGTGTGATGAGATGTGATTTCCAACTGAAGCTTCAGTCACACTCCCTACAAACCTAGGGCTCTTCTGTGTGTGATGAGACGTGATTTTCCAACCGAAGCTTCAGCCACAGTCCTTGCAAACATAGGGCTTTCCCCCTGTGTGTGTTCTTAGGTGTTTAATGAAACCTGATCACAAACAGAAGCCTTGTCTGCACCCCCTGCAAACATAGAGCTTATCTCCTGCGTGTGTCTTCTGGTGTGTGATAAGACCTATCTTACAACTAAAGCCTTGTCCACACTACCTGCAAACTTAGGACTTCTCACTTGCAAGGCAAGTATCTCTCTGGTCCCAACCTAAACATTTTCTTTAAAAGTAACTTGTATAATGGTACCAGAGCAGTGGTGGAAGTGGTAAGGCATCTATTTGCCTTGCGTGCACTAGCCTAGATGGACCACAGTTCGATCCCCCAGCATCTCATATGGTCCCCCAAGCCAGGAGTGATTTCTGAGCACATAGCTAGGAGTAACCCCTAAGCATCACTGGGTGTGGCCAAAAAACAAAAACAAAAATAAATATAACTGTATATTATCAGAAAAACATGTTACATGTTGGACATGGGAAATGGCCCAAAAGGTTGAATGCTTGCTCTTTATGTGTGGTCCTGAGTTCAGTTCTTTTTTTTTTTTTTTTTTTTTTGGTTTTTGGGCCACACCCGGCAGTGCTCAGGGGTTACTCCTGGCTGTCTGCTCAGAAATAGCTCCTGACAGGCAGGGGGGACCATAATGGACACCGGGATTTGAACCAACCACCTTTGGTCCTGGATCGGCTGCTTGCAAGGCAAACACCGCTGTGCTATCTCTCCGGGCCCCTGAGTTCAGTTCTTGACATTATATGGTCTACTTACTGCAGTAGAAACCACTTCCAAACGGAGAGTGACTTCTGAGCACCAGTAAATGTTTGGGGGAAACAACTAGTGCTGTTCAGGGTTTAATCCTGGATCTGCATGTAGGAATTACTACTGATGGCCTGGAGAGACCATATGAAATGGTGGGGGTTGAATTCTGGTTAGCCATGTACAAGACAAGTTCCTTACCTGCTCTTGCCCAAGCAAATTATTGTTTTTTGGGGGAAGGGGCCACACCTAGTGGTGCTTAGGGGTCACTCCTGGTTCTGTGCTCGTAAATTGTAGCAAGTCAGCCGCTGAAGAGGTTGACTGATGGTGGGATGGAGGATGAGGCCTTTTTCTTCTAGCTCTGAGCACGGGTCTGCCACCCTGTCTAGCCCACGGTTCTGAGGTGAAACGGCGGGTAACAGCTCACAGACAGTCAGGTTCGTGGAAATATTCACTTTATTCGGAGGACAAAACTGAAGTCCAAAGACTCAGCTTCAGTTCCAGCCAAAAAGCCCTGGCCTTCCACAGACTTTTGTTTTTATCCACCAGAATCAGGTACCACCCAGTGGTGGGATCAGATACCAACCAATGGTGGAAGCAGAATCAGGTACTACCCTAGGGTGGGGGCAGAATGCCAGGTCATACCCTAGGGTAGGGCACAATCACCAATCAGTTTAGGGTGAGTAACATAGTAATCCCCTAAAATATTTACATACACAACAGTAAATCACTCCTGGTAGGTATGGGGGACCATATGGGATGCCAGGATTCTTACCACCATCCTGGATCAGTTGCTTGCAAGGCAAACTCCCTATTGCTGTGCTTTCTCTTCAGCCCCAAGCAAATTATTTTTAACTTGATTAAAAACAAAAACAAAACTGATTAAGATTAGTCCTAAGGCAATTACTTCTCAACACTACATAGTTTTCTCTGGTAAATGGAATTTACCACCTCAAAAAAACTAAAGAGATAGAACAGAAGGGGAGGGGCCGGAGAGATAGCATGGAGGTAAGGCGTTTGGCTTTCATGCAGGAGGTCATCGGTTCAAATCCCGGCATCCCATATGGTCCCCCATGCCTGCCAGGAGCAATTTCTGAGCATGGAGCCAGGAATAACCCCTGAGAACTGCCGGGTGTGACCCAAAAACCAAAAACCAAAAACCAAAAAAAAAAAAAAAAAAAAAAAAGAACAGAAGGGGATAGTACAGCAGGTAAAGTACTGATGTTAGTGTGAATCCTGGGTACCACATATGGTTTCACAAGCATTGCCAGTGGTCACACTTTATCAGAGAACCATGAATAGCTCCTGAGTGCCTCTGGGTATGACCCTATTCTTCCATCCCCAACAGTGATTTGAAAAGTACATTCTGGGCCTGGCACCATAGCACAGTGGATACGGCACTTACCCTAAATGCAGTCAATCTGGGTTTGATCTCTGGCATTCTATATGGTTGGTCTCCTGAACACTGTCAGGAATAATTACTGAGCATTGATAGATGTGGCCAAAAACAAAACGAAGTAAAATAAAATGCTTTCCAGGCCATAGAAATAGTTTTGAGTAGGGCACTTGTCTCACATGTGGAGAGGCCAGGTTTGACATTCTAGCTTTGCATGTAGTCCTATGAACACTGTCAGAATTGGTCCTTGATTGCAGAGCCAGTAGTACGTCCTGAGCACCACTGAGTGTGCCCCAAAAAGGAAAAAAAGTGCTTTCCTCAATAAATTGTGAGTCTGAGTATTATTTTTGGGCCCAGGGTCATGCTCAAGAAACTCTTACTGGATCATGTGGTGCCCAGCATTGAACCAGGGTAAGACATATGCAAAAACAAGTGTCTTATAAACTATCTCTCTAGCCTGAGTTTGATTTTTGTAAAAAATAAACCATACTATTACATATAATTCTTTTGTAGATGCCAGAGATGGAACTTATGGTCTCAAAAATGCAAGGCAGGTGCTCTGTCACAGAGATAAATCTCCAATTGATGAGAACCATCTGTCCAGCACCAATATTGCATTTCTCTAATAAATACCTTGTTCTCATCAATTGGATGTTTTTTGGAGAGATAGGTGTGTCTTGTGCTTTTGGAAGAGATAAGGAAACAAATTTCATGCAGTCCCACTCAGATGGTACATTACAGACTTTCCATATTCTGTGACGTTAGTTGGATTATATTGAGGCTTGGAGAGCAATAGAGCACTGTTTTGAGAACAGAAAAATAGTAGGAGGGGAAGCACTAACTTCCAGATAAATGTCAAATCCTCATCTCACCAAAAGTGGCTCTCAGGTTTGAGAAATTGCTTGGATAAGAATCAGAGGGCACTTTTTTTCCCCTCCCCATCAGAAATGACATGTCTAATGTGGCCCAGTCTCCAAGGTATCCCCAAATCTACTCCTAAGAACATAGCCTCTTTGGAAAAGGGGAGTGTCTGACCCTAAAGCTAGTTATGAAGTTATTTTGTCTTCAGTCTTCCTCTTCAGGATACTGACCACTGCCTTCCCACTCATGTGCTATCCCCTTCATTGTTTCTAACGCAAGATTCATCCTTCTGCAGCAGAATATTGCAGGGAGAAGCCTGCACTGATCTCCTGGTTGGAAGGAGGAGCCTTGGGGAGGCTGAAGAGTGGTGGGTTTTCAGGTGAGTGTGGGGAAAACCTTCTGGGCTCAGGGCATGGGTTAGATGTGGAGCATTGTGGGCCCTTGTGAGAGGTGGACCCTGGGCATGGAGCATTGGGCTCGCGATCAGGGATGCAGGGCCTCTTCTGCTTCTTTTCACTGCTCTTGATCCTGAGTTCTAGAATGATCTGGAGCTTTGCTGTCTTTCTTTTGTTCTTTCTGGTTCCCTATTTGTGGATGTTTAAAAGATATCCTGTGATTCTGACTTTCACTTTCTGTCTGTGCTTTTAGCATGACTTCACACCCTATGTCAAGGCACCCTTCTCAGTTTTCTTAGTCTTTTGCCTTCATTGTGGTCTCTGCCTTGAATAATTATGGGGTTTTTGAGACCCCCAAGGAAGTGGTTTTCCTTTCCTTTTATTTTGAGGTCCACTCAGTGATGGTACTTGGGGTTACTGTGGGGGACCTCAACACGGCTCTGTCAACACTGGATAGGTCAACCAGACTGAAACCCAACAAGAATATACTAGACCTGAAAAGAGAAATGGAAGAAAGAGGCCTAGTGGATATATATATAGGACACTCCATCCCCAGAAACCTGGATACACATTCTTCTCCAATGTACATGGGACATTCTCCAGGATAGACTACATGCTGGCACATAAAACATACCTCCATAATATCAAGAGGATAGAAATTTTGCAGACTATCTTCACTGACCACAAGGCTCTGAAATTATTTGTGAATTCCAAAGGGACTCAGAAGAAAAACTTTAACACCTGGAAGTTAAACAGCCTCATACTGAATAACCAGTGGGTCCGAGATGAAATCAAGGAGGAAATCAAAATATTCCTGGAAACAAATGACAATAAAGACACAAAATATCAGAACTTATGGGACACAACAAAAGCAGTACTGAGAGGAAAATTAATAGCTTTGCAAGCACACATCAGGAAAGAAGAAGGAGCTTACCTGAGTAGTTTAATGACACAGCTAATAGAACTAGAAAGTGCTCAACAAAAGGACCCAAAAATAGGGAGACAGAAGGAAATAACAAAGCTGAGAGCAGAAATCAACGAAGTGGAAACCCAAAAAACAATCCGAAAGATCATCGAAAGCAGAAGTTGGTTCTTTGAAAAAATAAACAAGATTGATAGACCGCTGGCAAAACTAACAGAGAGAGAGAAACTTGATAACTCGTATTAGGAATGAAAACGGAGAGATCACTACTGATATGACAGAGATTCAAAGGGTAATCAGGAACTACTTTGAGAAACTCTAGCCACTAAAAATGAGAATCTGGAAGAAATGGATAAATTCTTGGACTCATAATCTTTCACGGTTGAAGGAAGAGGATGTAGCATATCTAAACACCCCTATTACTATTGATGAAATTAAAACGGTAATCAAATGTCTGCCCCAAAACAAAAGCCCAGGCCCAGATGGATTCACTAATGAATTCTTTCAAACTTTCCAAGAGGAACTACTACCAATCCTGGCAAGACTCTTTTATGAAATTGAACAAACGGAAACACTTTCAAATAGCTTTTATGAAGCCAACATCACCTTGATACCTAAACCAGACAGAGATGCTACGAAAAAAGAAAATTACAGACCAACATCGCTGATGAATACAGATGCAAAGATCCTCAACAAAATCCTGGCAAATATGATTCAATGCTTCATTAAGAAGATCATCCACAACGATCAAGTAGGTTTTATCCCAGGAATGCAAGGATGGTTTAACATCCGTAAATCTATCAACTTAATACACAACATCAACAGCAAGAAAAATAAAAACTACATGATAATAGATGCAGAGAAAGCATTTGATAAGGTCCAACACCCATTCTTGATTAAAACTCTCAGCAAGATGGGAATGGAAGGAACCTTTCTCAATATAGTTAAGGCCATCTACCACAAGCCAGTGGCAAATATTATCCTCAATGGAGAAAAACTAAAAGCCTTCCCTCTAAATTCTGGCACAAGACAAGGCTGTCCTCTCTCACCACTCCTATTCAACATAGCACGGAAGTACTCGCTATAGCAATTAGGCAAGAAAAAGATATCAAGGGAATCCAGATAGGAAAGGAAGAAGTCAAACTCTCACTGTTTGCAGATGACATGATACTCTACTTAGAAAACCCTAAAGACTCTACCAAAAAGCTTCTAGAAACAATAGACTCATATAGCAAAGTGGCAGGCTACAAAATTAACACACAAAAATCAATGGCCTTTCTATACACCAATAGTATTAAGGAAGAAATGGACATTAAGAAAACAACCCCAGGGCCCGGAGAGATAGCACAGTGGCGTTTGCCTTGCAAGCAGCCGATCCAGGACCAAAGGTGGTTGGTTCGAATCCCGGTGTCCCATATGGTCCCCCGTGCCTGCCAGGAGCTATTTCTGAGCAGACAGCCAGGAGTAACCCCTGAGCACCGCCGGGTGTGACCCCCAAAAAAAAGAAAAAAAAAAGAAAAGAAAACAACCCCATTCACAATAGTGCCACACAAACTCAAATATCTTGGAATCAACTTGACTAAAAATGTGAAAGACCTATACAAAGAAAACTATAAAACTCTGCTCCAAGAAATAAGAGAGGACACGCGGAAATGGAAACACATACTCTGCTCATGAATTGGCAGGATTAACATAATCAAAATGGCAATACTCCCCAAGGCATTATACAGATTTAGTGCGATCCCTCTAAAGATACCCATGACATTCTTCAAAGAAGTGGATCAGGCACTTTTAAAATTCATTTGGAACAATAAACACCCTAGAATAGCTAAAACAATCATTGGGAAAAAGAATATGGGAGGAATTACTTACCCCAACTTTAAACTTTACTACAAAGCAATAGTTATCAAAACAGCATGGTATTGGAATAAGGACAGGTCCTCAGATCAGTGGAATAGGCTTGAATACTCAGAAAATGTTCCCCAGACATACAATCATCTAATGTTTGATAAAGGAGAAATAACTCCTAAATGGAGCAAAGAAAGCCTCTTCAACAAGTGGTGTTGGCACAACTGACTAACCACTTGCAAAAAATTGAACTTAGACCCCCCAGTTAGCATCATGTATGAAGGTAAAATCCAAATGGATTATCAGACCCGAAACCATAAGATATATAGAACAACACATAGGCAAAACACTCCAGGACATTGAGACTACAGGCATATTCAAGGAGGAAACTGCACTCTCCAAGCAAGTGAAAGCAGAGATTAACATATGGGAATATATTAAGCTGAGAAGCTTCTGCACCTCAAAGGAAATAGCGCCCAGGATACAAGAGCCACCCACTGAGTGGGAGAAACTATTCACCCAATACCCATCAGATAAGGGGCTAATCTCCAAAATATGCAAGGTACTGACAGAAATTTACAAGAAAAAAACATCTAATCCCATCAATAAATGGGGGGGGGGGGAGAAATGGACAGACACTTTGACAAAGAAGAAATATGAATGGCCAAAAGACACATGAAAAAATGCTCCACATCACTAATTATCAGGGAGATGCAAATCAAAACAACTATGAGGTACCACCTCACACCACAGAGAATGGCACACATCACAAAAAATGAGAATAAACAGTGTTGGCGGGGATGTGGAGAGAAAGGAACTCTTAACCATTGCTGGTGGGAATGCTGTCTAGTTCAACCTTTATGGAAAGTGATATGGAGATTCCTCCAAAAACTGGAAATCGAGCTCCCATACGATCCAGCTGTACCACTCCTTGGAATATACCCTAGGAACATAAAAATACAATACAAAAATCCCTTCCTTACTGTAGCAGGTCAGCCCCTGAAGAGGTTGACTGATGGAGGGATGGAGAATGAGGCCCTTTTCTTCCAGCTCGGAGCACGCGTCTGCCACCCTGTCTAGCCCACGGTTCTGAGGTGAAACGGTGGGTAAACAGCTCGCAGACAATCAGGCTCGTGGAAATATTTGCTTTATTCGGATGGACAAAACTGAAGTCCAAAGACTCAGATTCAGTTCCAGCCAGCAAAAAGCTCTCGCCTTCCACAGACCCTTGCTCTTATACTCCAGAGTCAGGTCCCACCCAATGGTGGGATCAGATACCAACCAATGGTGGAAGCAGAATCAGGTCCTACCCTAGGGTGGGGACAGAATGCAGGTCACACCCTAGGGTAGGGCACAGATTAGGGTGAGCAACATAGTAATCCCCCAAAATATTTACATACACAACAATTCCCCCTTTTGTTTTTAGTAAACAAACAATATTGTCTACAATTATTAAAAGAAAAATTAGTCAATAATAAAAGAGCGGCTGTTTGCATAAGCGCATCACAGGAAAATGTAAAGAAAAACTTCTAACCTAAGCACAGGGTGTCTAAAACCAGAAACATGTATCAAGGAATCAACTACAAGCTCCTGAGAAGATAAATCTAAGACGTACATAGATCTTTCGAAGAGACACCAGAAAGGTTGTGTAGCAGGCAAGAAGAAGCACCTTTTCTTTATTTGTTGTTGTTGTTGTTGTTGGTGGTGGTGGTCGTTTTTGGGTCACACCTGGCAGTGCTCAGGAGTTACTCCTGACTCCACGTTCAGAAATCGCTCCTGGCAGATACCGGCATTTGAACCAATGACCTTCTGCATGAAAGGCCAATGCCTCACCTCCATGCTATCTCTCCAGCTCCATTTTCATTCAAGTTCAGGTAGACCAGAAAGCCCATCTTTGAGGGCATTGAACTAGGCCTTTATTTCGGAAGAAGAGGCACATACACCCTCTGCACAGTGGGGAGCCACTGCAATGATGATCAATAGGTATCTGAACTTAGTCCAAGTTCTTAATCCGGTCTTAAGTCCATAAGATGTCTGAAATTGATGTCGACTATTTATAGATGGGAGCTTAAGTCACAAACCAAAACAAAATGTTTAAGGCAGAGACCCTCCCTGTGTAAATAAACAACTTGAGGGCCCATCCAAAATGGATGGAACCTTCTATAAACCTAGTATTTTGCCTATGATGTACCCACGCAAAAAACCCTGAGAACAGACAAAAATATCATTTGGGAAATTATAGACAATAATATCTAACTCACAAACCTAAAGTCAAGAAAGCAAAACCTTAATGTAATACAACATCGATTCCTAATATTAAAAACTAAAATAGAAAAACATTAATTACGATAGTCAAAAGAAGTGTAGTACCAAATATAACTTCAAAGGATTACAGTTATAGGAAAAACAACAGATGTAATTTCTACAGAGTTCAATACCAATCTGTAAATATGAGGGGTCTGGAACTCCAAAAAGACCGGCAGAAGACACTTGATGGGTCTGGAAAAGCGGGTTGAAGCCTTGTACAGGAGATAACATCAAGCTGAATGAAGAAGGAAGGCCAGTACAGTCATCCATGTGTTGGGGCATCCCCAAGCGTTACATCATTACATCATAAGTTGGTTGGGCTTCTGTATTTCCTTTGGGATCGGTGCAATCTTGGGGTAGCCATTTTAGAAACGGTCAACAATAGCATTTTGTATGTGGATGGAAAACCAGAAATTCAGATAGCACAGTTTAACTGGGATCCAGAGACTGTGGGTCTTGTCCATGGATCTTTTCTCTGGTGTTACATTGTGACACAAATCCCAGGTGGCTTCATTTCCAACAAGTTTGCAGCATATATGGTGTAAAACTCCAACAGTCATGGATTTCTTCTTCCCGCCAAGATCAGGAAGCTTGTAGTTGTGGGTGAAGGAGATGGGTTGCACATGTGAAATCCTGAAAATTAAAATGTTAAGGACTAGGAAGAGAGAAGGAAGGATAAGGAAGACTAATTTGGGGAAGATAAAGTTAGGAAAAAGGAAAATATATACAAAATATGCAGAACAGACAGACACTAAACAAGACATACATACACAGACTTCACAAAAAATATGGCCATAACACTCACTCATACTAAAAAATATTTGTTGGAAAGGATCCAAAATAGAGCAAAAGAAAAGAGAATTCAGCTGAATCAACTAAAAGCTCCTTAAAATGTAATAGCCGGCAATTGTTTAGATAAGTCATTTCAAATTCACTAAAAAAATTTTTTTTTTGCCTAGCAGATCTGAAAGAGAATTTCATGCGTAATACAAACATGGACAACTCTACTATACGTGTATATCAGTATATATACAAAGTTATTGTATAACAGTAACTTTATGATAATCAATCATAGGCAAGAAGCACTGTGAAGAAAGTCCACCTAAAATTATCATTATGTAAGCGTCTTAAAACCTAAATTGAGGGAAATAAAGCAATGATGTTAAAATAAAAAGAGTGAAAGTCGTTAAATGAGTATACCTAGAAAGAAAAACAACATTAATATGATGAGAAATTTCTCTTTCAGGTGAACCTTGACTAAATTAATTTGTAAAATTTCATGATTAACTGAGACCTAGAGCAATAATGAAATTAAGACATAAATCCATCCTACAAGGAAACACATTGGGGATTCATGATTTTCGATCTATATTCATTGATCATGCCTGTGGAAAGAATCCTAGAGCATTAATAGCAACTGATAAGGAAGTAAAATGATTATCTGGTGTTCATTGTAGATCTCTAAGAAGTATAAAACAGGATGTATGCTGCTGTGGATTTCACCAATGTATTAGGGACTTTTTTGATCTTCTTGTCATCAAAATTGATCCAGTGTTGTTTTGCAGCAATTTTACAGTATGAAGTACAGTGTCCATAGTGAACTTTACCATAATGGTTTGACACCGATGATAAGTTGTATTTCTTAATCTTGCTTTTATTCTCTGAAGTGAATTCCTCTAAATTGAGGTCTTCTAAAGGAAAATCTACATAAGTATGCAATTTTTTTATTTGTTTGCCATCAAAAGCAAAACGTTTCAAGTGTATTATAAGTACTGGTGGCAGTTTCCATAAGTACGTTTTCTTTGAAAAATCCCTTCTATTTTTGCAACTGTTGCACAGAACTTTGTTGTCATTTCTTAATTCTTCTTCTTTAAAAAATTCAGAGAGGCATTCCTGTAATGTACATTTATCTGTAGATGTAACAGCCAAAGACAAATGAACAAATGTCTCATAAACCTCAGACTTTTGGTGGCAAGTGAGACACTGGAGTATAGATTTGAATTGTCCTTGAAAGAGATCATAAATAATAGATTTATGAGCCTTTTGGTGTTCTGGACTAAATTGTTCATAATTTTCATTTCCCATGAGATGTGTAGTTTTGTCTGTCATTAGATTTACAGTAAGCAAGTCCTGATGTAATACCTCTATTAGGAACATCAGTAGTTCGTGAGGATCCTGCTGATTGTGTCCAGCAAACTGGTCATTAAGTAAACCAATTGTTACTTTGAAGCTTTCAGGGTTAATATATCTATGAAATCCATTTCCCATGGTTTTGATGAGCCGACCAAATTCTTCGGCTAATTTACCTTCATGCCCCATCGGATTTTTCTTGTTAATATCCTTTTTATAATGATCTTTATAAAAATACTGAGTTAAGTCTGAAATATTATACAAGCATTGCAATATTGAGTTCATGTAGCAAGAGTTTCCTATATTTTGGAGCCCAGTTAAGACAGGTTCCTGTCTTTCCTTTTGCATCTCGGAGTGTAAGGGTTTATCACTACCATAAGTCTCACTCATTGTATGGTGTGTGACAGCTAAATCGTTCCGTGCCCCAGAGACCTTAGTAATATTACTGCTGTTAGTGTCTGAAGTATTCTGTTTTTTCTCTGAAGGGGGGTTTGTAGTCTGAACCTGATCATTTGTGCTAGCCCGATTTCTAACAAGACGTAATGGAACCCAAAATTTCTTGGGAGGGTCATCATTTATAGAAACATAGGCATAACCCCTTCCTCTTAGGAGAAGATAGCCAGCTATCCATTTTTCATCCTCCTTGATCCAAATAGGTTTATGGGTTGTTTCTTGTCTCTGAATATCTTCTTTAAAATGTCTTTCCGCTGCAGTGTAGCTTTCCCCTTGGGGTAAGTTAAAGTAATTTAGTGTGATAAGAGTCAAAGATAGCAAATCCGTTGGTGGTAAACCTCTTTTTCTATTTTTTTGCAATTGAGTTTTTAAGGTTCTGTGAGTCCTTTCTACAATGGCCTGTCCCCTACAATTGTAAGGAATTCCTCTGAGATGTCTTATCTGCCATTCCTTACAAAAAAATTCAAAAGTTTTGCTAACATAGGCTGGCCCATTATCAGTTTTTATAGAATATGGAATACCCATCACAGAGAAACATTGTAAAAGAAAACTACAAGCAGCCTTAGATTTTTGAGAAGACATGGGAATTGCCCACATAAACCGAGAATAAGTGTCCACCACAACATGAAGATAAGGTTTCCTTGGAAATAAATCTGTTTGAGTTATATCCATTTGCCAAAGTTCGTTAGACTGTAAGCCTCTTGGGTTTGCTCCTGCTATGTGAGTCTTTTTTGTTAACGGTGCACATACGTTGCAGTTTTCTACAATTTCTCTAGCTTGCCTCCATGGAATTTGGTAATTCACATGTAAACGGCGAGCATTTGTGTGTAGGGCTGAATGTTCCTCTACAGGTGATTTAAATATAGGCATTGCTAGCAAGTTAGCAGTTTTATTTCCTTGAGCCATAGGTCCTGGAAGACCTGAGTGGGCTCTAATATGTGTGATGAAGATGGGCTCAGTTCGTTTTTGAAGAAGCTGCTGTAATTGTTTAAGTAAGTCCTGTATGATCGGGTTATTAGCATTAAGGGATGCAGTGGCTATCACATGACATAAATTTACCACATACAAAGAATCAGAAACTATATTCATGGCTTCAGATACATTTTCTAATAGGTAAATTAACGTTGCTAATTCAACTTTCTGTGCAGATTTATATTTGGTATCTATGGTCATATTAATGTTGTCTCCAGTTATTCCTCCTTTTCCATTTTGGGATCCATCAATGTAAAAAACCTTGGCATTGGGGATAGGGGAATCCCGAACAATTGAAGAAATAACAAACTGAGTTTTCTTTAAAAAGTCCCAAATTTTTCCTGCTGGATAATGGGAGGATATTTCTCCTGTGAAATCTGAGAGGGCCCTTTGTAGAGATTCATTAATTGGCAATATTGACTCAATTTCCTTTTTTGGTACTGGCAAAACTATTATATCTGGATCAAAACCTAGTAAAGATATAGATCTGAGTCTTGCCTTGATAATAATCTCTGAAATCAGTTGTAAGTAGGGGACAACTGAGCGAGGTTGTTTGTTATGTAAATACACCCATTCTAAAGGTCCTGACTGTTGCATCAAGGCCCCTGTGGGGGTTTCTATAGTAGGGAAGATTAACAGTAATACCTTTTCTCCTGGGATGAATCTTGAGAGAAACGATTTTTGTAATCTGTTCAAGAAGATGTCCAATTCATTTTTGGCAGCTGTTGTTAAATTTCTCGGGCTATCTAAAGCAGGATCACCCTCCAACGTTTTAAACAGATTAGATAACTCTGCATTTGGGATTCCTAGTGCAGGGCGGAGCCAATTTACGTCACCTAAAAGTCTCTGAAAATCATTAAGCGTTCTGAGGTTTTCTTTTTTGATAGAAAATTTTTGTGGACGTATAGACGTCCGGTCGAAAATAAAACCCAAATATTGATACGGTGGCATTATCTGTATTTTTTCTAAAGCTATTTTCAGTCCTGATGTTTGTAAACAGTCAGTAACATAAGAGTATAATTCCTGTAAATCTGTTTCGTTGTTCATTGTGAGCAAGATATCATCTGTATAATGAAATATCATGGCTTGAGGAAATTTTTCACGAGCAGGGCTCAAAACCTTATCTACAAAAAACTGACACATGGTTGGGGAATTCAGCATGCCTTGGGGGAGAACAGTCCATTGGAAACGTCTGCAGGGATGGGTATTATTGAGAGAAGGAACTGAGAATGCAAAACGTTTTTTATCATCTGGGTGGATAGGAATATGGTAGAAGCAGTCTTTCAGATCAATTATAATTAGTGGCCATTCCTTTGGAATAACTACAGGTGATGGTAAACCAGTCTGCAATTTGCCCATAGGTATCATGGATAAATTTATAGCTCTAAGATCCATCAAAAGTCTCCATTTACCGGATTTCTTTTTTATAGTGAATATAGGTGAATTCCATTGAGAAAAAGATGGTTCAATATGTCCTAAACTTAGCTGTTCCTCCACTAATTCTGTCAGCACCTTTAATTTATCAGTTTTAAGGGGCCACTGACCTGTCCAAATTGGTTCATCAGATTTCCATTTTATTTTTATTGGTGCTGGTGTTTTTACGGCAGTGGCCCCCACTAAAAAATTTTGGTTTTTAAATCAAAAGAAGGTTCGGGCTCTTCTGGAGCTAATGGGATGTGGAATTCTGCTTTCCACTGTTTGTGTAGGTCACGGCCCCACAGGGATGGTGAAAATGGGCCCACGTGAGGTCTGATTATTGCTTTTTGATTTTCTGGGCCGTAAAATAGTATAGTCCTCGTACTCAACAGACAGGAACTCAGGCCTCCTATTCCTTCTAGGGAATACGGGATTTCCTGAAGAGGCCAATTTTCTGGCCATTCTTTATCAGAAATTACGGTAACCTGAGCACCCGTATCTATCATTCCATCAAAGGGTTTGCCTTCCAAGTGAAGTTTGATCATTGGGTGTTCATCTTTACATTTAGTAACCAGAGCCACGATTGGGTTTTGAGCAGCATCCGGATCTGTGCTTCCAAAACCTCCAATTCTAGTCTTATCTGAAGTCCCAAATTTGACATAAGGCACTATTACTATCTGGGCAATCGCTTCTCCTTTTTTAAAGGTCCATGTAACTGGTACAGTAATAACTACAATGATTTCTCCCATAGAATCTGAGTCAATGACACCAGTGATTACTGATATACCCTTTATGTTGAGGGAACTTCTGCCAAGAATCAAACCCATGGTATCTGGGGGTGGCGGGCCTACAATGCCAGTTTCTAACATGTAAGGGCATGCTCCTGGGTAAATTGTAATGTCCTCTGGGCATAATATGTCTAATCCGGCACTCCCTGAAGTAGAGTGGATTAATTCCCTTATCGTGATGAATTTTCTTGGGCTGGGCTTGGAAGGATTATTGTCTGTGAACTTAGCCCCTGATTTGGAAGGGCCTGGGGGGAGGCCCTGTGGGCGTTTCCCTGCATCTTGTATGTGTGTTCTTGGGGAGCTGAATTTATAAGGAGTCGACAATTTCTTTTGATATGTCCCTGTTTTCCACAATGGTAGCAGGCGATTTGCCTCCTGGGGACTGTGTTGAAACCTCTACTTAGGTTATTATTAATGAGGTTTCTGGATCTGCAATCTTTCGCCCAGTGGCGACCCCTTTTGCATTTTGGGCAAAGACCTGGTTTCTGGAAAGTGTTCTGTCCCCGAGGGGAGTAAGGCATTGTTCCCTTGGTAACTGGGAAGGTTTGTACTGAGTCTGAGTGGGGTGGGGGTTGGCGTTCCACATAGACATTCCGGCAGGCATAAAGGTAATCATTCAGATCTGACTTTTCATTTAATGTATTCAATACTAATCTACAGGCTGAATTTGCATTATGATAGGCCAAAGATTTTACTAGGAAGTTTCTAATCTCCTCATCTTCCACCTGTAACTTCAGAGCATCTTTAATCTTACCTACAAACTCTGCAAATGACTCATAAGGCCCTTGGGTAATTTTTAAAAAGTTTCCTCTACCAATGCTGTTAGAATCAATTTTTTCCCATGCTGACAATGCAATCTCCCTGATTAAATTTAAGATTTCCTTAGGTAAAGCTGCTTGTGTCTGAATATTTGCAAACTGATTTTCTGCCATCAATAATTCATACGATAGAGTAACACCTGCCACTTGCTTTTTCATACCATCCGGACTATATAATTTAGCTTTTACGCCTTCTGAATAGTACATTTCCCATTCAGTTCGCTGTTTAGACGACAGGCATATTTCAGCGATTCTTTTAAAATCATACAAAGTCCAAGATGAGTTATGACTCCAAAGTCTTAATAACTCCACACTGTATGGCGATTTTGGCCCATTTTCTTTACATGATCTTTTAAACCGATCTAATTCTTCCATCTGATAGGGTACATAGTTAGAAACATTTACCCCGTCTATAGGGGATAAGGCCTGATTAGCAAAATTACTCTGAATAGAGCTCTGAGACCGAGCATGTGGTTCATCGTTTGAATCTGCTCTGCTCTGCGATTCAATTTTGTGACTAGAAGGAGGCATCCCTCGTGGAGTTAGCACTGGAGGTAGATCATTATCTGAGTCACTACTGTCAAGCAATTCACTAGAATCAGGCTTAACATTCTGAGTTGTTTTTCTTCCAGCAAAAATTTCTATATTGTTGATGGTGGGGCTGGATTCGTCAGCCTGCACCTTGGTCTGAGTTTTCGTCAGATAAATTTCCTTATTATCTATACTGGTTTTAGCCTCACCATTTCTACACTTTCTATTTCCTAAATAGAAATAACAGCAAATAACTATGCTCATAATAATAACGTTAGTCAACACAGAAATTCCACAAACTATGATGGCTAGAGACACTACACTTTTCATTTGAAATATAGACCACAACCATCCAACTGCAGTGATTGTCCTTAGATCAAAACCAATTAGTTTTAAACAAAATGGAATGATCCACTTGTACACTAGAGCACCAATGCGTAAGACTAAGGGTGGTAAAATCCACATGACTAACCACAGAAACCATTTGATGGTCAGCATAGGAAATTTCCAATGAAGTATTTCACTTACAGTTCTGAGGGTCCAGGGTTCAGGTCCCTGTTCGGGCGCCATTATGTAGCAGGTCAGCCCCTGAAGAGGTTGACTGATGGAGGGATGGAGAATGAGGCCCTTTTCTTCCAGCTCGGAGCACGCGTCTGCCACCCTGTCTAGCCCACGGTTCTGAGGTGAAACTGTGGGTAAACAGCTCGCAGACAATCAGGCTCGTGGAAATATTTGCTTTATTTGGATGGACAAAACTGAAGTCCAAAGACTCAGATTCAGTTCCAGCCAGCAAAAAGCTCTCGCCTTCCACAGACCCTTGCTCTTATACTCCAGAGTCAGGTCCCACCCAATGGTGGGATCAGATACCAACCAATGGTGGAAGCAGAATCAGGTCCTACCCTAGGGTGGGGGCAGAATGCCAGGTCACACCCTAGGGTAGGGCACAGATTAGGGTGAGCAACATAGTAATCCCCCAAAATATTTACATACACAACACCTTACACCTATATTCATTGCAGCACTGAAGCCCTTTTCTCCATTCTTCCTAGGTAACTTGACCTTACCTGCAAGACCCCGCCCATTTCCTGGGAGGGGTCTTGGAAAAGGTAGATAAGGTATGGACCAGAGGGGATTAGGCCTTTTTGGTCTTTTGCCAGCATGGAGGTCAAAGGCAAGATGGCTGAAAAGAGTTAAGATTCAGGGCTAGCTAAGAATGGCTGAATACTTAAAAGGTTGTGATATAGGCCACACATGTGGTGGATAGGGCATGAATAAAGTTGATGCTTCCTGAAGCCTGCCTGTGAGTGAGTTCAATACCCGTCGCTTTCCTGGACCCCAGACTCGCCGGTTGATGGGGGATGAAGCCATGGCCTAAGAATAAAGGCCTCCATCCTTCTCCATCCAAGCCCATCCTAAGGGTGAAATGCAACACAGCACTATTTACCATAGCAAGACTCTAGAAACAACCAAGATGCCCTTCAACAGACGAATGGCTAAAGAAACTGTGGTACATATACACAATGGAATATTATGCAGCTGTCAGGAGAGATGAAGTCATGAAATTTTTCTATACATGGATGTACACGGAATCTATTATGCTGAATGAAATAAGTCAGAGAGAGAGAGAGTAAAACGCAGAATGGTCTCACTCATCTATGAGTTTTAAGAAAAATGAAAGACATTCTTGCAATAATAATTTTCAGACACAATAGAGAAAAGAGCTGAAAGTTTCAGCTCACCTCAGGAAGCTCACCACAGAGTGATGAGTTTAGTTAGAGAAATAACTACATTTTGAACTGTCCTAATAATGAGAATGTATGAGGGAAATGGAAAGCCTGTCTAGAATACAGGCAGGGGTTGGATGGGGAGGAGGGAGATTTGGGACATTGGTGATGGAAACGTTGCACTGGTGATGGGTGGTGTTCTTTACATGACTGAAACCCAAACACAATCATGTATGTAATCAAGGTGTTTAAATAAAAAATATAAAAAAGCATTTATTGTTGTATTGATATTAGTATCAATAAAAAAGAAAGAAATCGGGCTAGCACAAATGATCAGGTTCAGACTATAAACTCCCCTCCAGATCAAATACAGAATACTCAAGACAATGTTAGTAACATTGCTGAGGTCTCCGGGGCAGGGAACAAGATTTAGCTTTCACATACCATACATTGAGTGAGACTGACAGTAGTGATAAACCCTTACATTCTGAGATGCAAAAGGAAAGACAGGAACCTGTCTTAACTGGGCTCCAAAATATAGAAAACTCTTGCTATATGAACTCAATATTGCAATTGACTTGACTCAGTATTTTCATCAAGATCATTATAAAAAGGATCTTAACAGGAAATAATTAAATGGGGTATAAAAGTTAATTAGCCAAAAATTTGGTCAGCTCATCAAAACCATGGGAAATGGATTTAATAGATATATTAACCCTGAAGCTTCAAAGTAACAATTGGTTTACTTAATGACCAGTTTGCTGAACACAATCAGCAGGATCCACACAAACTACTGATGTTTCTAATAGAAGGACTACATCAGGATTTGCTTAATGTAAATCTAATGACAAATAAAACTATACATCTCATGGAGAATGAAAATTATGAACAATCTAGTCCAGAACACCAAGAGGCTCACAAATTTATTATTTATGATCTCTTTCAAGGACAATTAAAATCTATACTACAGTGTCTCACATGTCACCAAAAGTCTGAGGTTTATGAGACATTTGTTCATTTGTCTCTGGCTGTCACATCTACAGTTAAATGTACATTACAGGAATGCCTCTCTGATTTTTTTTTAAAGAAGAAGAGTTAAGGGATGACAACAAAGTTCAGTGCAACAGCTGCAACACTAGAAGGGATTTTTCAAAGAAAACATATGTATGAAAACTGCCACCAGTACTAATAATACACTTGAAACGGTTTGATTTGATGGCAAACAAATAAAAAAAAAACAAAAAATCCACACTTATGTGGATTTTTCTTTAGAAGACCTCAGTTTAGTAGAATTCACTTCAGAGAATAAAAGCAAGATTAAGAAATACAACTTATCATCAGTGTCAAGCCATTATGGTAAAGTTTACTATGGACTATGGACACTGTACTTCATACTGTAAAATCGCTGCAAGACAACACTGGATTACTTTGGACGACAAGAAGATCAAAAAGTCCCTAATACATTGGTGAAATCCGCAGCAGCATACATCCTTTTTTATACTTCTTAGAGATCTACAATGAACACCAGATAATCACTTCACTTCCTGCTTTAGGATTTTTTCCACAAGCATGATCAATGACTAGTATTGAAAATGATTGAACCCCAATGTGTTTCCTTGTATGGTGGATTTATGTCTTAATTTCATTATTGCTCTAGGTCACACTTAATCATGAAATCTTACAATTTAATTTACTCAAGGTTCACCTTGAAGAAAAAGTTCTCATCATATTAATGTTGTTTTTCTTTTTAAGGTATACTCATTTAATGACTTTCACTCTTTTTATTGTAACATCATTGCTTTATTTCCCTCAATGTAGGTCTTAAGATGAAAATGAATTCATAATGCTGACATAATGATACTTTTTAAGTTTACTCTCTTCACAGTGCTTCTCACCTATGATTGACTATCAGAGAGTTACTGTTATATAGTAACTTTGTATATATACTGTTATACACTTACAGTAGAGTTTTCCATGTTTGTATTGTGCATGAAATTCTCTTTCAGGTCTGCTCTGCTCTGCCATAAAGAAATTTTTTTTGAATTTGAAATGATTCATCTAAACAGTTGCCGGCTATTACATTTTAAAACACTTTTAGTTGATTCAGCTGAATTTTTTTCTTTTGCTCTATTTTGGATCCTTTTCAACAAATATTTTTTGGTATGAGTGATTGTTATGGTCATATTTTTTGTGAAGTCTGTATGTGTATGTCTTGTTTAGTGTCTGTCTGTTCTGCATATTTTGTATATAGTTCCCTTTTTCCTGACTTTATCTCCCCCAATTTAGTCTTCCTTATCCTTCCTTCTCTCTTCCTATTCCTTAACATTTAATTTTCAGGATTCCCTTCCCATGTGCAACTCATCTCCTTCACCCACAACTACAAGCTTCTGATCTCGGCCTGAGGAAGATATCTGTGACTGTTGGAGTTTTGTACCATGTTTGCTGCAAACTTGTTGGAAATGAAGCCACTTGGAATTTGTGTTCACAATGTAACCCCAGAGAAAAGATCCATGGATAAGACCCACAGTCTCTGGATCCCAGTTAAACTGTGCTATCTGAATTTCTGGTTTTCCATCCACCTACGCAGTGCTATTGTTGACCATTTCTACAATGGCTACCCCAAGATTGCACTGATCCCAAAGGAAATGCAGAAGCCCAACCAACTCATGATGGTAATGATGTAACTCTTGGTGATGCCCCAACACATGGATGACTGTACTGGCCTCTCTTCTTCATTCAGCTTGATGTTATCTTCTGTTCCATGCTTCAACCCGCTTTTCCAGACACATCAAGTGTTTTTTGCCGGTCTTTTTGGAGTTCCAAACCCCTCATCTTTACAGATTGGTATTGGACTCTGTAGAAATTTCACCTTTTGTATTTTTCTTATAATTGTAATCCTTTGAATTTGATACTACACTTCTTTTGACTATTGTAATTAATGTTTTTTCATTTTAATTTTTTTTATTTTTTTGGGCCACACCCGGTAACATTTAGGGGTTACTCCTGGCTATGTGCTCAGAAGTTGCTCCTGGTTTGGGGGACCATATGGGACACCGGGGGATCGAACCTCGGTCCGTCCAAGGACAGCGCAGGCAAGGCAGGCACCTTACCTTTAGCGCCACCGCCCGGCCCCTCATTTTAATTTTTAATCTTAGGAATTGATGTTGTATTGCATTAGAGTTTTGTTTTCTTGACTTTAGGTTAGTGGGTTAGATATTGTTGTCTATAATTTCCTAAATGATATTTTTGTCTGTTCTCAGGGTTTTTTTCGTGGGCACATCATAGGCAAAAATACTAGGTTTAAAAGGAGGTTCTATCCATTGTGGATGGACCGTCAAGTTGTTTTTTTACACAGGGAGGTTCTCTGCCTTAAACATTTTGTTCTGGTTTGTAACTTAAGCTCCCATCTATAAATAATCGGCCATACTTGGTACATCAAGTTCGGACCTCATATGGACTTCTACCTGGACTAAGAACTTGGATTAAGTTCAGATACATATTCATCATCATTACAGTGGCCCTCCCCACACTGTGCAGTGGGTTTGTGCCTCTTCCTCCAAAATAAGGGCCTAATTCACTGCTTTCTGGCCTACCTGGACTTGTATGGAAAATGTGCTTCTTTTTGCCTGCTACACAGCCTTTCTGGCGTCTCTTCGAAGGATCTCTGTCTACGATTATAATTGGGCTTTTTGATTGCCCCAGAAGCTCCCCATCACCTAGTAGATCCTTGATCATTAAATTTCAGATTCTCCATCTGTTTTTCCATGGAAAAAATTACTTGGAATTCTTCATCTTGTACGTCATAGATCTATCATCTCTGGAGCTTGTAGTTGATTCCTTGACACATGTTTCTGGCTTTAGACACCCTGTGCTTAGGTTGGAAGTTTTTCTTTACATTTTCCTGTGATGTGCTATGCTTAGTTTTTTCTTTAATTATAGACAATATTACTTATTTGTGTATATTATTAATGTTTGTTTACAAAAACCAGGGAAATTGTGTATGTAAACATTTCCTTTTTTGTTTTGTTATTTTTTTGGGGGCCACACCCGTTTGATGCTCAGGGGTCACTCCTGGCTAAGCGCTCAGAAATCGCCCCTGGCTTGGGGGGACCATATGGGACACCGGGGGATCGAACCGTGGTCCTTCCTTGGCTAGTGCTTGCAAGGCAGACACCTTACCTCTAGCGCCACCTCACCGCCCATATGTAAACATTTCCATGCTATTATTTTGTTACTGATCCTAACCTGATTGGTGATTGTGCCCTACCCTAGGGTGTGACCTGGCATTCTGCTTCCACCCCAGGGTGGTAGCTGATTCTGCTCCCACCCTAGGGTGGGGATTTTTTTGGGAGGACTGATTCTGGGGCTTTTGGCTTCAGCCTTGTCCACGGAATAAAGCTGATATCTTCTGAAGCCTGACTACCTATTAGCTTTATACCCGCTGCATTCACCTCAGAATAGCCGGCTGAACAGGGTGGCCAATGCATGCTCCGAGCTGGAGGAGAAAGATCTCATGCTTCATCCCTCCATCAGTCAGCCCCATAAAGGACTGACTTGCAACAGGGTTGCACTCCTGTTAATGAGGGGAAACTGTGCATATCATTTCATTTCATTTTAGCACATAGTTTGTGTGCAGAATAAGTTTCAACTATTATTGTCACTGGCAGAGTGGTCCCTTCTGTACTCTATCTGTACTACTCCACAATTTGTGGCAAGCTTCTTACCAATGACTGGTTCTCCTGATTTTCATCTCTATTGTCTCTGGATATTCCAGCTATACTATATTATTTTTTATATCCCACAAGTGAGTGAGATTCTTCTATGTCTGTTCTGTTCCCTATGACTCATTTCACTCAGCATAATACTCTCCATATCCTTCCATGTATAAACAAGTGTCATGACTTCATTTTTCCTAACAGCTACATGGAATTCCAGTGCATCTACATACTCAAAAGATTCTTTATCCACTCATCTGATCTTGGGCAATTGGGTTGTTTCCAAATCATGGCTATTGTAAATAGTACTTACCAAGTGTGATTCGTGAGCACACAGCCAGAGTAAATATGAGGATGGCTTGGTGGGGGACACACAAGATGGCTTGTGTGTGTTGTGTATGTATATATGTATATATATTATATATATGTTTCAGCTATAGTGGGATCTCTGTAAAAATTATTTTGTGTTTAGGGTCACACATGGCAATGTTCAGGGGTTCCTCCTGCTCTGCATGCAGGAATGATTCTTGGCTGCCTCATGGGCCCTATGGGATACAGAGGATTGAACTGTTTTGTTTGGTTTTGGTTTTGGTTTTTGAGTCACATCCGGCAGCACTCAGGGGTTACCCCTGGCTTTATGCTCAGAAACCGCTCCCGGCAGGCTATGGGACGCCGGGATTCGAGCCACCGTCCTTCTGCATGCAAGGCAAATGCCTTACCTCCATGCTCTCTCTCCGGCCCCTCTCTTGAGGTATTTTGAATGGTGAATAACATTTTCTTTCAGTTCTGTGGGGGCCTGAGCCTGGCCTTCACACGGGTGGGTGGAGATGGGCTGCACACTGGGCTCTAACTATGCACAAGCGATGGGTGTGTTTCTGTTTCTTTGAAAACGGCCCTTCCGTCTCTGCAGAGGAATAGACCGACTTGACTCAGATGCCTGAGAGAAATCGACCTTCAGGCCCGGAAGGGGCTGGGGACTGGACGGCGCTGGCCGCCTCCGTCGGTTCTGGGTCCCTCGAGGGACTGCTTTCTCCCCACCGTCCTTCTCCGTCCGTCGAGGGAAGCGAGCTGCGGGCAGAGCGTGTCTCTCTCTCCTCTCTGTCTTTCTCTCTCCCTTCTCTGTCTCTGTCTCTCCTCTCCCTCCCTCCCTCCCTGGGGTCCTTGTCCTGCCCGGGCACCTGGGCTTTCCGCAGTCAGACCCCGGGCGGGCTCTGCGCGCAGTTCTCACTCCCAGTGTTGGGGTCAGGGGCAATGTGCCCCTCCGTCCTTTCGGCGCCTTGAGGGTTTCAAAGAGACACAGACCATGCACAAGCAACAGGTGAGAGATTTAATCTGACCGGCCAGGGTCGTCTGCTGAGAGAGATCTCAGAGAAGAGACCCCGAGGGTCTTTTCTGCAGAGTTTATATAGGAAATTTCAAGCAAGTACAGCACTTTTCCTTATCAGTCATAGACGCAGCAATGAACAAAGGCTTACATTAAAAAACATCATAACTTTGAGAGACACATTCAATGAACAAAGAGATGACCATTAAAACTGATCAATTCTAGTGTTACATATTGCAGGTGTCAGCTTATCACAGTGGGCCAGGACCCTGGCCTAGTTAGTTGTAGAGAAGAAAGGGGATTATTAAAACTTAAGGTTTAAATGTAGCTAATGGTTAGAGTTCTTGGCACAGTGTGGCACATACGTTAGCCTTAGAAGCATGGGAGTTGGGCTTTTTGGCACCAAGAGCCCCCTCTGGCTGGTACTGCTCGAATTACTCTAGGCTTATAATAATTAGTAACTTATTGACATATTCTATAAAGCTCAAAACTTACTTAAAGTGGCAGTTATAAACTAACAGTGAGCATAAATAGGTATTGATTTCATATGCCCAAGACTGCTTGCTGTCCTTGGAAGCTGTGAAAGCAGACCTTGCTTATCTTTAGTTCAAGCTAGCTGTTTGAAACTGTTTGAGGCCTCTTTCTAACTGTTTGAGGCCTCTTTGTTTCTGTAGCTCCCACTTTTCTGGCAGATTTCTGTTAGCAGGCTAGAGTTTTAAAATGGAGCAGTCCTTTGAAAAAGAGAAGTTAAAAAAATATATATAGGGGCCGGAGAGATAGCATGGAGGTAAGGCGTTTGCCTTTCATGCAGGAGGTCATCGGTTCGAATCCTGGCATCCCATATGGTCCCCTGTGCCTGCCAAGAACAATTTCTGAGCCTGGAGCCAGGAATAATCCCTGAGTACTGCCGGGTGTGACCCAAAAACCACAAATATATATATATATATATATATATATATATATATATATATATATATATCCTAAAAACATTTAAGAAATCTTTCCTCATTATTTCCCACTTCTCCTCTTGTGAATAACTTTATTCTTAAAGTTTCATAGTTTCCGCCATTTCAGCCTCCTGTTCCTGTTGATATTGTTGTCTGATAACCATCAGCTTGACTGCACCAACGCGCTCTTGAATGAAAGTAGTTAAACGATTGATCACACAAGGGCCTATGATTAGCAATAATAAAAGGATAATTAGTGGGCCTGTAATTGCGGAGAGCAATGTGGTGAGCCATGGGGAGCTGCTAAACCAAGTCTGGTACCAGCTTTCCTTTGCCTGAGACTTGTACTCCCTTTCATCCAGTCGCTCTTTTAGTCTGTCCATTGAATTCTGCACGACCCCCGTATGGTCTGTGTAATAACAGCACTGTTCTTTTAGGGCAACGCACAGCCCCCCTTCTTGTTCAAACAGGAGGTCAAGTCCCCTTCTGTTCTGAAGCACCACCTCAGATAAGGAGACTAGTGACTCTTTAAGGGCCCTAAATGAAGTTTCAATTTCTCTCAAATCCTGCCGAATTGCTATATCTAGTTGATTGACCTGTTCACCCCCTCTTATTAGTGCAGCTGTCCCTGTTCCGACTCCTGCAGCTATTCCAGCTCCCATAAGTAAGGCCAATGTGAGTGTCACTGGTTTTCTCCCAAATCTTCCTCCTGGATTAAGCACCCGCCTTCAAAAGCTTGGGCCTTATAGTACAACACCTTAGGGTACAAGCGAATCATGACACAAAAATGCTTTGAAGAATCAAAAACAGAAGCTGAAATGCAAGGAGTGAGGCCAGTGCTACAAGCTCACCGAGTACCTGGTGCAGGTACAAGGTACTGGTCAGCCATCTTGGCAGGAGATATTGTCTGCATGGAAGCACATAAAAATTGTTTGTCAGTGGGGACTGTGCCCAGGCAGAGGCCCTGTCCAGACACCTCCTGTAGTGTCAGCTGGTGGGCATCCTCCCAGGGGCACAGAGAACTATTGGTGGTTTCCTGGTAGGAAGCGTTAATGGCAACTCCTTCATAGTATGGAGGGGCTAACGAGAGGCAAAGCCAGCAAGAGTTGGTTAATGTGCTATCTGAGGCGTTCAAGACGGAGTATGCCCCTTGAATGAGATCAAATAGGGTGGAAGAAGTGGACTTAGATCTAGAGTGAGACCTCACAGCTGTGTTAGGACCAATGGCAGCAGAGGGGATAGTAGGATTATTTCTACCAAGCCTCAGTCTTATCTGGAACAGCAGTTCATAGTCCGTAGCCTGGTCATTATTTCCTCCAGAGAGGAGGACAAAAGATGCAGACACATAAATCCGGAGTTCCCATGTCTTTCCCCTTACCCAGTCAATGAGTCTGGCAGGCTGTCGCCCTCGCTTAGTAAAACTGATTTTTAGGATATTGCAATTGTAATGGCAGGTGCGCTTGCGCAGGCACTGAGTAACCCCCTGGGTCGAATGGTTCCGGGCAACTGTGATCCAGTCCCAGAAAGAAGTAGGGTTCCAGTAAGCTTGGCCAGTGGTCTCACAGCCCCAGGATTTACAGTAAAAGGAGCTAGAGTCCCCACAGCCTCGAATTGAATTTTCATTCTGGTCACCCTTGGGGCACACATTACAAGTCTATTTCCTGCAGAGCACATCGTCTGTAGCTATTTCCACATCCACACTGTGTGTCGTACATGCCTGCATTGTTTTCTGATAGCCGCTGATCATGATTAGGCCAGTGGTGTATATAATGTATGTCCCATTCAGAGTCAGGACTTTGCCCAGCTGCCAGGTGACATATGTCAGGGTACAGATCAGGCCACCAACCGCCTGGGGGGTAGTAACCTTTTACAGACCAGACCATATGCCCTTGTTTGTTAAGTACTTCCCATACTAAATTCTGGGGGGCATGCATGTTTTTTGGGCTAATTTCCTTTAGTAGATCTACTTTACAGTCACTTATCTTGATGGCACAAGCGAAGCTTAAGAGGATTGTTAGTCTTTTTCACTTGCCAGCCATCTTGTTCAGGAGACACGGGTGCAGGCTTAAGATGTGATGCATGGATTCACGCTGCGATGCCGTTCACTTTCACTGCAGTGGGGGTGGTTAGGAGGATGACATAGGGGCCTTTCCACCGTGGTTCCAGGTTCCGGGTTTGGTGTCTCCGTACCAATACGAGGTCTCCCGGCTGGAAGGAGTGTGGGATTGTCAGCTCCCCTGGCTGGTAGGCCTGCCCAAGTTGCCTCCAAACGTGTGACTGCAGAGTTGCCAACGCAGCCAAGCGGGTGGCAACTGTAGTGGAAGAAAAAGTACCATGAGAATCAGTTATTTCCCTAACAGGGGGTGGACAACCATGTAGGATTTCAAATGGAGTCAGATTACACAAAGTAGGGTTTGGGGTGTTTCTTGCCCTAAAGAGGGAGAATGGGAGGAGAGCTATTCAATCCTGTACGCCGGTTTCAAGAGATAATTTAGTTAGAGTCTTCTTAATTGTTTTATTCATCCTTTCTACCTGCCCTGAGCTTCGGGGATGGTAAGCACAATGTAATTTCCAATCAATCCCCAGGGTTCTGGCCAGTCCCTGACTTACCTGGGCCACGAAAGCAGGTCCATTGTCTGACCCCAATGCCTGAGGAAGTCCAAAGCGGGGAAAGATGTCTTCCAGAATCTTCTTAACCACCACTTGAGTCGTTTCATGTTTGGTAGGGAAAGCTTCCACCCATCCTGAAAAGGTGTCTACAAATACTAGGAGATACTTTAGGCCATACTTAGCAGGCTTTACTTCAGTAAAGTCCAATTCCCAAAACTGTCCAGGCCTATCCTCTCTAAGTCTTTTCCCTTCTGTATTTTGATGCGGTAGGCTTTTACCAGCTGGCAAGGTTTGCAAGATTTAACAATTTCTTCAGCCAGTTTTTTTTGTTAACCCTGAAGAGGGCGCCTGGGGCCATTCCTTGACTAGTTCCATCATCTTCCGGGCTCCCAGATGGGTTAAGTGGTGCAAGGTACGCAAGTACTTTCCAGCTTTTACCTCCTCCTTTTCCTCTGGTCCTACCTGGTCCATGGTGGGAGGTGCCAGCTCCTCCAGGCTCAGAATGGGAAGGGACTGCTCTTGCTCTTGTTCTGTAGTTTCGGCTGCTGCCCTTGCAGCTTCATCTGCCCGCCGATTCCCCTCTGCCACTGCCCCATTCCCTTCTGATGTCCTGGGCAATGGACAATGGCTAATTCCTTGGGCAGCATCAGTGCCGCTAGGAGTCTCAAAATTTCTTCTTTGTTTTCTCTACCTGCTGAAGTTAGCAGCCCTCTTCTCTAGTAAATAGTCCTGTGCACGTGTGCGGTGGCAAATGCATATCGGCTGTCAGTGTATATTGTAGCTCTCTTTTCCTCTGCCAATTCCAGGGCTTTGGCCAGTGCCACCAGCTCAGCCCGCTGAGCTGATGTCCCTTCTGCCAACTGCTGAGACCAAATGGTCCCAGTTCCACTTACCACTGCTGCCCCGGCTCGCCTCTTTCCTTCTCTCACGAAGCTGCTTCCATCCGTATACCAGGTTACTTCTGCTTTCTTCAGGGGCTGATCCCTCAGATTCCGTCGAATTCCAGTTTCTTCTGCCAATATATCCTGGCAGTTGTGTAGGACTGGTTTCTCCACTTCGTCTGGCAGCAGTGTGGCAGGGTTGGGGATGACAGGGGCTCCAAAAGTTATTCGATCCTTATCTAACAACACACTCTGATAGTGAGTTATGCGAGCATTAGTGAGATTTTATCAGCATCCCCGTCTGGGGGTGTGTGTGTGGGATTCCTCATGTGGCCCAAGTTCCTAGCTTCCTCCCTAGGCACGCTTCTCCTATCTGTTGCTATGGTCAGAACCCGTGCCAGTTCCCTATTTCGACGTGATCTTGCTCCTTTTCCTTCCTCTCCTTCTCTTCTCCCAGTCTTCTCTCCTTCTCTTCTCCCAGTCTCCTCTCCTTCTCTTCTCCCAGTCTCCTCTCCTTCTCTTCTCCCAGTTTTCTCTCCATCTCTTTTCCCAGTCTCACGCTTATTGTACACCTTCTCAGCTTCCTTCACCAAATCCCTAAGAGTCATCTCCTGTATCCCTTTTAGCCTCTGCAGCCTCCTCCTAATGTCCGTTGCTGACTGCCCTATATGCCTCCATCAGCCTTTCTAGGAACAAAGAAGGGCTTTCACTTGGTTCCTGAATCACTTCCTTTACCTTAACCAAATTAGCGGGCCTTCTGGCCACTCCCCGGAGACCTCTCATGTGAATCCGGCGGTAATTGGACAGCTTGTCCCTACCTCCCGGGGTGTTGGGGTCCCACTGCGGTCGCCTCAAGGGGACATTTGCTTCCAGCAATTGAGGCTGGGTAGCTGGTTTTCCATCATCCCCGATGACGTTTTTCCGGGCCTCTGTAATGATATAATCTCTCTTTTGAAGTAAAAGGGGGTATTAGCAATTGTTGACAGTCATCTCAGGTAGTCTGATGAGTATGCATGAGGGACTCCATCAGACCTATAAGCTTAGTAGGGTTTTCAGAAAAAGAGGGATAATTAAGCTTCCAATTAAACAAGTCCGAGGAAGAGAAGGACCAATATTGGAAAGCATGAACCTGTCCCCCCTCCCCTCCCCTGGCCTCTCCAATATCAGGCTCTGGGTAACCTAGGGTTAAAGAAGAAGAAGGACTTGAAGGCAGAGCAGAAGGGGAGGAAGGGGAAGAAAGTGCAAAAGTAGAAGAAGGGGGGGAAGTGCAGAAGGTTGTTGTTGATCTTGTGCTCTTTGGGCTCTGTAAGGTGGTGGATCATCAAAGAGGAGGAAGTCCGTTCTGTCTGGGTAGATTTTAGCTGGCTTCCGTGTTGATTCCTGCTCCCTCCCTTTCTCTGGAGCCTTCTTTTCTTCTGAGGCTCGTGGGGTCTTTAGGGGAAGGACATTCTGTGAAGAAAACTGTTGAGGAAGGAGAAAACACTTCACCCAGGAGGGTGGATTTTCACGTAGGTCAATCCACATCATGATATATGGCTCCTGGTCCCTATAACTGTCTCCTTCTGTCTTGAAAATAATACCTTTAACTTTCAACATTAGGTCATGGTGAAATGACCCCTCAGCTGGCCATCCAACCCTAACACTGCGTCACTCTGCTGTACACAGAGTCCGCCACTTTCCCTTCTTAACTGGAAATGCAAGCTGCTCAGCTCTGCTCTTCACTTCCGACCAGTGATCAAGAGTTAGGGAAAGAGGGGTGGCTAGCTTCTGCTCCATAATGCTGGAAAAATGAACAGTCCACGCTCCAGAAAAGAAAAAAAATCAATGTCCCGTCCCGCTCAGCACCAGGCGAGGGTCTTGCCCCAGTTCTGGAGGTCCTAGCCTCCCTGGTCTCACCTCGACTTACTCAGGCTGAGGCTTTTGTCCCCAGGGGCTCATGCACCCCAGAGACTCACCTCGCCTCACTTTGACGGAGGCTTTTGCCCCCAGGGGCTCACGCACCCCAGAGGCTCACCTTAAAGACACCTACGCAAGCGTCCTTGCGGCCCGTGTCCCGTCCCTAGCGTCCACCAAGGCGCCTTGGGGACCGTGATTGGTGGCTTCTCTCAGATACGTCTATCAAGCCAGCGACGCAAATCCCCTCTCACGAGAGTCAGCGCATACTCAATCACCACCACCGATACTGAGCTCGTGTACACTTATCCCATGGGACTTCCTGCGGAGCTGGCTAGCTGTCTCTCAAAAGGGGCAGAGAAGGTGTCCTTCAACAGAAATCAGTCCCCGCTAACTTAGCACAAGTAAAACCAGACACAGGATTAAACCTCAAGAGCCGCTCTCAGATTTTGCAATGCCACCATCAAAAGAGTAGTGAAGGTTACTGGATCAGTAAAAGGAAGCACAATCACTCTACTTATCCACAGGTGGGGGTAAAATGTCCCCAGAGGTACAACTGCGTGCGCAAATTAGCAAGATCACAATGCTGACCACTAGGTGGCGCCAAGACCTCACAAATGGCATTCTAAATCTCCTCCAGGTTGAGGGAAGAAGAAGAAAAGAAAAAAAAATAGACGTCCGATCAGATATGAAGGGAGTTTGTGTTTTGCTTAAATCAATATGTTCCTGTCGTTGCTCAGTTTTCCTTCTGCGGGGGACAAGCCTTTATCTGGTAGACTTGTCTGAGACCCCCTTATCCTGACACAGAGTTTTTAGTACCGGACCTCGCCCTGTGGCTTTTAAGTGAGGTACCTGCGCCCGGAGGGTCATTTGTGAGTCGACTCAGAACCACCAGGTGGTGGGCTGACAGGAAATCAAGGAAAGAAGAAAGAAAAGAAAGAGAGGAAAAAAATAAGGAGTAAAAGCCGTTACATATCCACACAATTACACACTATAATCACCAGTTATAACCAATCCCCACAGCTGCCTCAGACAATTTTAAAACGATGCAACAACACAAACTGGATAAATTAGACAGGCATTATATCAACGATAAAACATTAATCAACACATCAAAGCAACAAAAGCAAACCTAGGTAGACAAGAGTTCATATCTCACCCAGTCTAGTCTCGTTGGAACGCCCCAAGTCACCAGTCAAGGAGGTCCCTTCGTGGACACCAAATGTTGCGGTCAGGGGCAATGTGCCCCTCCTCCTTTCGGCGCCTTGAGGGTTTCAAAGAGACACAGACCATGCACGAGCAAAAGGTGAGGTTTTAATCTGACCGGTCAGGGTCGTCTGCTGAGAGAGATCTCAGAGCAGAGACCCCGAGGGTCTTTTCTGCAGAGTTTATATAGAAATTTTCAAGCAAGTACAGCACTTTTCCTTATCAGTCATAGACGCAGCTATGAACAAAGGCTTACATTAAAAAACATCATAACTTTGAGAGACACATTCAATGAACAAAGAGATGACCATTAAAACTGATCAATTCTAGTGTTACATATTGCAGGTGTCAGCTTATCACAGTGGGCCAGGACCCTGGCCTAGTTAGTTGTAGAGAAGAAAGGGGATTATTAAAACTTAAGGTTTAAATGTAGCTAATGGTTAGAGCTCTTGGCACAGAGTGGCACATACGTCAGCCTTAGAAGCATGGGAGTTGGGCTTTCTGGTGCCAAGAGCCCCCTCTGGCTGGTACTGCTCGAATCACTCTAGGCTTATAATAATTAGTAATAGTAAATGAGTACTTATCAATTAACTTAACTTATTGATATATCCTATAAAGCTCAAAACTTAAAGTGGCAATTATAAACTAACAGTGAGCATAAATGGGTATTGATCTCACATGCCCAAGACTGGTCTTATCTTCCAGGCTTGCTGTCCTTGGGAGCTGTGAAAGCAGAATTTGCTTATCTTAGTTCAAGCTAGCTGTCTGAAATCTCTTCCTAACTGTCTGAGGCCTCTTTCTAACTGTCTGAGGCCTCTTTGTTTCTGTAGCTCCCACTTCTCTGGCAGATTTCTGTTAGCGGGCTAGAATTCTAAAATGGAGCAGTCCTTTGAAAAAGAGAAGTTAAAAAAAAAATATATATATCCTAAAAACATTTAAGAAATCTTTCCTCATCACCATGAAGGCCCAGAAGGGGGAGCTGCTGCCAGGGGGGGTGCATGTACGGCAGGATATCTGGAACTGGAACAGGTACCAGCCTGGGGGGCCATGAGTGTCCGAGGTGCAGGGGTGTGGGCAGGCATGCAGGGTTGCAGTGGGGAACTCAGGAGTGTGGGGATGCTCTGAGGCACGGGTGGGAACTGCAAGTTCTCTTAAGAACTGAAGAACTCTTAAGCACTGCAAGTGCTCTTAAGTTTGGGTAGAGTTGGCAATGGCTGATGTCTTGCTGCTTTCCAAGGGGCAGCGTGAACTAAGGGGCAAATATCCAGTTATGACCAGGTAAGTGGTAAGAACCTCTCTCCCCGACCTCAAGCCTTCAGAGCCAAGGCAGACCCTCAGCAGAGAGAATGCTCACCCTTCCCTTCCCCCAGAAAGGACAGACAGTGGCCAGTGTCTCATGACCACATGAGACTTAATGGGTGACGGAGCAGCCCTGAGCCCTAAGGAACCCCCTAGTTCAAGGAGGAGGCTTTGTGAGAGATGTGTCTCTTTTTCTTCACCTCCTTGAGGTTGGGTGCAGGCTGTAGTTGCAGAAGAGGGATTTTTTTCTGCATGAATGGCCCCAGAGTTCAGAGTGCAGAGTGCAGAGTTCAGTGCTTCTACTTCAGTTAAAGACCCTCTGTTTCTTCTGTGCCTCTGCTTAGGGTGTCTCGGGGCATCAGGCTTGTAGTCAGGACATTGATTCTCAGGTTCCTTACGAAATACTCTGCTTGGTATCTCAGGTTTGATGTCCAAAATGTCGCTAGAGACTATCAAGGCATCCCTGAGCATCTGACCCACACCTGATGGTGCCTGATCTTCTTGAGAAGTTTCTTATTTTCTGGGGAGATACCCAGAAGATGTTGTGGGTCCTTAGGCTTTGCCTTTCTCTGGGCTGTAGGGACAGATGTGAAGCTGCTACCTCGTGGTGACAGAGGGCGTGTGACGATGACACGGACTTCCGTGTCCCTCTGAACCTGACTCTGGCTCTGGGGCCTGGCTGCAGGGCGAGGCTGTGTTGGAGCCTCCGGCGCTGGCTCAGGCAAGGGCTTGCTCCTGACACTTGGGAGCGAGGCCTGGTGCCAGATTTGGCTGACCAAGATGCAGTCAGACATGGTGGTTCACTGTCTTGTCTAGTCAGGGAGGTTTCTTTTGGTCTGGCTGCAGGACGAGGCTGTGTTGGAGCATTCTGATCCAGATCTGGCAGGGGCTTGCTCCTGACATTTGGGAGCGAGGCCTGGTGCCAGATTTGGCTGACCAAGATGCCAGTCAGAGAAGGAGGCTGACTGTCTTGTCTACTCAGGGAGGTCTCTGAGGACCCACGTTGATCCTATGGTGGCGTCTGTGACACCCTGGTGAATGGCTCACACGTTCTGGGTGTTGGGACGAACAGGGAGAGGCCTCGCCTCCCGGCGTTGGGGGTGTGACGATGCTACTACGGATCTCTGGGTCTCTCTGAATTGACTCTGGGCTGGGGCCTGGCTGCAGGACGAGGTTGTCTTTCGGCAACTGGATCTGCACAGACTTGGAGTTTTCTAAGGCCGAAGTTTGCTGCCTCTGTTTGGTCCTGACAGAACCTTGTGGGTCAAACACCCTTTCTATTAGGTCAGCAAAAGTGACACGCACCACCAGGGATTCGCTATGGAGCGCGGGGAGACCCCAGAAAAATTGTGCGCATGTTGGATTTAGATTCCTCCTCACAGTACCTGGGACAGGAAACTTCTTGGCCTCCAGGTGTTGGTCCCATCATGGGTCGCATCCATCCTTGCGCCCCAGCAAGAGATACGAATGTATCCCTCAAACAAGTCAGAAGGTCCTCAGGAAAATGCCTATTTGCTTCCCCTTTCCAGAGCCTTGGCACTGCTTTCTAATGGGTGATATCAGACAAAGTTCTGATGTAGGGATGAAGTTGAGGCCACCAGCCTCTGCCTCTCCGTTCCGAGGCTCTCTGTACCCCAGGGATTCTGGGGAGAGAGGAACCTCTGCTTCTCCTGGGACACAGCTGAGGGCGACTGGAGCATCAGGGCCATGCTAGTTGTGTTGTACCACCATAGTGTTCTCCCAGGTCTGTGTGACTGCCCATGACCCACAAGGATTTTTATAAGACCTGACCAAAAGCTGGAGAGGAGCCATTGGCAATGGTGGCCAGTGACTGGGGGCGAGAGTTGCAAAGGCCAAGGCAGGAACCCAACGGGGCGTGCAGAAGCAGCTAGGGTAGAGGAAGGATAGGGATGTGCTGCCACAGGTCTCAGATAGGAGTTGACAGCGGTGGTGATGGTGGTGGCGAATAATGGTGGTGAATGGAGGATGTGCTCAGAAGTGCAGGGTCAGACCTTGAGGAGCATGTGGAGATGGGGTAGTGGGTTGAGGTTCTAGGTGGCCAGAACTTGGCTGGAGATGCAGGGGATAATGTGGAGAGAGGCAGTGGCCGAATCATCCTGCGAGTTCGTATATGGACTGGGCAGATCATAACCTGGCACATTTTTCAACGTGGTGTGTTTTCTTAGGTGTCTGTGGAGATCGGAGGCAACAGTGCCAGGGTCACACACCTGCTAGGGGAAGGGACTTGGTTCATTAGGGTTTGGGGCTGGCTTTCCACAGACCTTCCAACTCTATTTCTCTTTTCTTGGAATACTGGCAACTACTTTCAGGAATCCTCCTAGAAGATTCTTAGGGTCCACTTTTTTCTAATTCCCTAGAAGTTCTTGATTACACACACACACACACACACACACACACACACACACGCACACACACGCACATGCACCAACACACCTTTGACTAGTCTGGCTAGTCCTCAGAAGTGTATGGTTTCTTCCTTCCTGACGACAGCAGACCTCATTTCTCCCATGGCAGGAATGTCTTCGGTTGCTTCAGAAAAGCAACATGATAACAGCACAGAGGAGAGGATCATGTTATCTTGGGTTCCCTATGTTCTTACTTGCTGAATGGTTCTAGGCAGGCCCCGTGGTGGTTTGAATGGCTTCCTCAGGATAAAGGGCTGTACTGCAAGGCCAGGGCACAAAAGATGGGGAAGATTCCATCGGTCACCCAGGTAGTAAAGTTATAAATATAAAAAGCAAAAAACAGGACATTCAGAGTAAAGAAAAAATCCTCCATCTGAATGGCACAGTTGCCCAGAGGCAAATGAGCACTGGGCCTCCAGTTGGGTACTAAACCTCAGAGCTTCATCACTATCAGGTCACCTGGTCACAAAAGACCCCTGCCAGCAGGACTGGTTGCAGGGGAGGAGGAGTTTATCAATGCACCTCCCTCACTCCTCCACCTCCCTGGCTTCCCAATACCCCTTCCTCAGGTTTCTTTTCTGGGAATTCCACTAGAACTTTTGAATCTCCAGTTGATGGACGATGCCTGCTTGCAGTATACCCACTTCAGATGTCTGTCAAAGTTGCAGATCTCCCTAATTATCATCTTGTAACTCACAGGAGTCTTGACCTTGAGAATGACTCTGTCTTTCTCCAACTGCCCCACACCATACCTTTGTCCTTCAGTATCCCAGATAGCTGATGTACCATATGGTTATGTGAATTTTATCACATATGGCTTTATTTCATTAATTATATGTACACATAAAGTACATATTCAGCTCTGCCTTTTTCAGAGTTGACAAATGCTGAATCCACCAGAGGAGTCTGACTTCAACCAGAGAGACTTCTATGTTAAGGTTTATATTTTCTAAAATGTATACATCTCAGTCAAGAACAACTGTGCCACTATGGTGTTTAATGAAAGGGTTGGGGATATATATTAGAAAACAAATCGAAATTCTAAATATTTGTAATATTCTAGTCCAACTTACTAGTAGAACCCTCTTTTATGAAACAGAGTGGAAAGGATTGAGGTTATAGGACAGGAGTAAGTCCAGGCATCGATACTGTACCAGTCCTCGGTTACTGGGGAGACTATAGAGACGGACTGACCCAGGATATCGGAGATGGGTTGAGAGTGGCTAGAGCTGTGCCAGCAGGCCGCAGCATGGTTGTGCCTCTGAGCATAGGATCTCTCCCAGTACTGGAGAGAGAGGGGACAGACTCCCTCCATTACACTCCTACAGAGAGTGAGATGCCCAAAGCTATCCTCATGTTGATGTGACTTCATCTTTGCATCGGCCAAGCCTGGGGACCCCTGTCATGACAGGTAAGTGTAATGCCTTTATTGATAAATCGCCTGCTCTGTCCTTGACCAATCCCCAGAAATTTTCTGAACGGAATGGGGTGCCCCAATGAGAGATTTATCCAGTCTTGCTGTGCTTATGCAAAGAACAAGCCATGTTAATTTAGCCATCTGGCAAGGTTAAATGTGAATGTGGAGAGAAAACCCATTCTTTCTGTAGCTGATTGAATTAAAGGGAGTCCAGTGGGCTACCTTAAAGCCACTTGTCTTGGGTAACCCATATTAAAGTGTACTTTCTGGTTATAATAGACTGGTCATAATAAGTAGAAAACTGTGCATGTTATTCCTAGTCTAGCTAGGACTTCACCAGGGAGATCTTAGGCTAAACAGGACTATTGGAGAAATAACTCAGAGCCATGCTTTTTGTGCTGTTGTAGAACCTAGTGGAATTTCTGGGCCTCCTCTACTGGCAACACCTGTAGCATTAGAGAGCTTTTCCTTTTTTGTTTTTGTTTTTGGGTCACACCCAGAAGCGCTCGGGGTTACTCCTGGCTCTACGCTCAGAAATCACTCCTGGCAGGCTCGGGGGACCATATGGGATGCCGTGATTCAAACCACCGTCTTTCTGCATGCAAAGCAAACGCCCTACCTCCATGCTATCTCTCCAGCCCTAGAGAGCTTTTCCTAAAGAAGCCTGACCTCACTCAGATGCTTAAATGCTCAGGGAACAGGTAGAATGCTATGATGCTATAGTTTCTGTAGTCTAACTGCTCTGTTATCATTCCAGAGGGGATTCTCTCCTCCCAAGAAGAGAGAGGACTGTTTACTGCTCCAATGTGGGGAGCAGCAGGGAGATGTCCCTGGACATCCCCCCACTTCTACAGTCGAACCTTGGCTGACCGCAGCTTGCTACAGAAGAATAACAGAAACCAGATAACTGCTGAGGCAAGGCCAACAAGATGTGTGCAGCAAAAAAATAATAGGGACTGGCGGTTCTGAGCCTGCTCTCACTCTGACCAATACATTCCGTGGCCATGAGAAAAGTTAGACATATAACAGAACATTCTCTTTAAGGTTCACTGAAAGGTTTAACATTTACCAAAACTTTGTGTACGCAAATGTTCAACTTATGTTTTCATATGTTCCTCTTTATCTAACATTCCATCTGGCTGTGTACGTGACATCCGTGCCTTGTGGTTTTCCACCCCTTCCCCTCCTGGGCAGTGTGTAAAGACTGTCTTGGCAGATGATGATTGGTGCAACTCATGTTCCCCCTTCCCAGTTCCCCTTTTGGCTGATAGTATATAATTGTATGCTGCCCGAAATAAAGTGCTCTTGGTCTCTCACTGAGTCATGAGTCATTACTAACCTTTTGCTTCCACAGGTACTCAGGAGAATCACCCACCACGTTGTGCGGCCACCTTTGGGACAGCTCTGACTGCCGGTCAGCTAGAGCTAGGAACCCCTCACGGGGATCCCCCACAGGGAGCCGCATCTGGCGCCCAACGTTGGTGTCTCCATTCTCCTTATCGGCCAACCCGTTCTTCGGAATCCCTCACGTCTGGGTGAGTTGTGCCCCCGGGACGTGTGCGGTCTTTCCCCGTGCATGCACCCTCGCGACGATTGTCGCCCACTCGTCGGCCCCCGCCTTCGGGCTACTCTCGCCTTTCGGCTAGTCTCTCGCCTCCGGGCTACTTCTTCCTCTTCTCCTCATCATGGGTTCCGCCCTTAGCGCAGAGGCCCGTTTCCTTCAGTCGCTCCAAGATGAGCTTGTTTCTCGTAAGGTCCATGTCTCTAAGGCTGATCTTTGCCAGTTCCTTAAGTTGTCCACCGTGCCTCCCCGTGGTTTGCTTTCACTGCGCCTAAAATCGCCCGCTCCACCTGGCTCACCATAGGTAACGATCTCACTGCCTTTTGTGATAAGCAGAATGACCCTGCCTTTAAGGACTGTATTCTTAAATACTGGCAGCTTCTTGACGGCATCATCACCGCTGCCCCCATTTCTTCCTCCTGCGCCGATATTCTTAAAGCAGGAGAAGCGGTTCTTGCCTCAGCCTCCCGTTCTCACACCCCTGCGTCGCCCACTCCTTCTCGGGACGGTGCCTCCGCCGTCTCTCAGCCCCCTCCCTACGTTCCTCCCCCTCCTTCTGCACCCGCTGCTCCTGTTTCTTCCTCCACTTCCTCTTTCCTTCCTCTTACCCGTACCCCGTTCCCCGATCACCTCTCTCCCGAGGACGAGGCCACTCTGGAACAAGCTGCTGCCGCCTACGATTCCCGCTCACAGCCATTGCCCCCTCCCCCTGACTCTGCCGCTCCCTCCCAGCCGACTCCTTCGCAGTTTCAGTCTGCTATGGATAAAATCTGTTCTTCTCTAGACCGCATCCTCTCCCATGTTGCCCCCCCCCTCCCTCACCGGCCTCTGTGCCCCTCCAAGCTTTCCCTGCTATTCTCCAGCCCACATCCGAGCCTTCTCTGCCTGCGCCCCCGCCCTTGCCTGATCCTCCCCATTCCTCCCCGGCTGCTTCCTCTGCCTCCTCTCACCCTATGGTTACTCGTTCACAGGCTGCTGCGGGGCTCCCTCCCGATGATGGTGCCTCTAATGACGGTGTTGGGCATGCCCCAGGCAACGCTGGCCCCTTGCCTCCGTCATCTCCCCGTCGTCGCGGCCCTGGAGCTATTTACTGGGAGAATATAGAAATCAGGGATTTGGACCAAGCCTCCCTTAAGGAGGTTCGCAAGGCTGTCCTTGAATACGGAGTTCAGGCCCCCTACACCCTCTCCTGCCTTGAAAGTCTTTCCTTTGGGGGGAATCTCTTTCCTATCGAGTGGCGCATAACTGTCCGCCGCTGTCTTAAGCCTGAACAAATTATCCTTTGGGAGGCTGAATTCCTCAATTACTGCAAGGAACTCGCCCGTGATCATGAACTTGAATTTCTCCAGATCTCTGGCTCTAAACCCTATGATACCATTCAGGCCCAACGTCCTATTCCTTACCATTTGCTCAACCTTACCTCCCAGGCTGCTCTTCGCGCATGGAAAGCTATTCCTTCCGGGGGCCCCAACCTCCCTCTTGTCAAGATTCAGCAAGCAGATGATGAGCCCTATCATGCCTTTATCTCTCGCCTCCTTGAGGCTATTGATCGTACTACCGGCATTACTGACACCTCTAATCCTTTTGTCAAGCAGCTGGCTTTTGAAAATGCCAACCCTGCTTGTCGACAGATTCTTAAAGGGCCTTCACCCTCTCGCTCTCTTGAAGAGATGATTTCTCTTTGTAAAAATGCACACTCTTTTGCAACCCAGGTTGCGGGCGCTCTAGTTGCTTTTCAAGGTCAAAACTCAGGCCACATCTGCTATTCTTGTGGCAGGCCTGGCCATTTTGCAGGTCGCTGCCCTGAGCGACGCGCCCCTGACATCCAAGCCGGCTCCACCTCTGCAAGACCCTCTCTTTGCCCCCGCTGCCGCCGCAGCCGGCACTGGAAAACCTCCTGCCGCGCCACCACTGACGTGGAAGGCAACTATCTCGGCCCTAACCCTCTCCTTGACCGCCGCCCCAACAGAGCTCCCATGCAGGGACCCTCGGTTCCCACACAGGGAAACTCCCCCAGGGGCCACCCCCAGGCCCCGCGCTCCAAGCCTCGCCACATCAATTTTGTTCCAGCCTCGGGGGCTCAGACTGGACTTCCCTCCACCCAACACCAAGTTCTTTATCAGCACCACCCCTCCCAAGCCCTCGTCCCTCAACCGCCACCCTCTTCCGGGCCACCCCAGGTTCCGCAGGACTTGACTTGTGTGCCTCCTCCCCCCACCTACTAGACCCCCGTGGCGGTGTCTATTCCATTCCTACAGGCATTTTTGGCCCCCCTCCTCCGGGTTATTTCTTCATGATCATTGGTCGCGCCTCCTCCACCATCGACGGCCTCATCATCCAGCCTTCCATCGTCGATGGGGACTACACCGGGGAGATTATCCTTAATGCTGTCGCCCCCTTCAAACCTATCCAGGTCTCCCCGGGCATCCGCATTGCTCAGGCTCTTCCCCTTCCCCTTGCAGTGGAACTTCCTTCTCTACCGCATCCCCGCGACGCCACCCATCCTGGCTCCTCTGATGTTTACTGGATTAAAACCATCTGTAAGGAACGCCCTTCTTCCGTCCTTTCTCTCACCATCCAAGGTCGCCTCTTTCATGGCCTCCTTGACACAGGCGCTGACACCACTTGTTTCTCCCCGCTTGATTGGCCTCCTGATTGGCCCACTACCCCATCTCCCGACCCCATTTCTGGTGTCGCGGGCACTGCCAAACGTGTTCATCTCAGTGCTCATCGCCTCGTCTGGCAGGACGAGGACAGTGACACTGGCCTTGTTCGCCCCTACATTGTTCCTGACCTACCCATTAATCTGTGGGGGAGAGACCTCATGGATCAAATGGGCCTGGTCCTCCTTAAATGCAAGGACAAGAAAATCCTCAATCAACTGCTTGCATCCGGCTATGTCCCCTCTAAGGGCCTTGGTAAATATCTCCAAGGCATCACCAAACCCATCACGGCCAGGCCCAATCCTGGTCGTCAGGGCCTTGGCTACTCACCCCCCAACACTCGGTTTCCACCCCTCGATTCCTCTCCTTCCGTTTTTGCACAGTTTACTTTGCCACCTTCCTCCTCTGCTCTTCCCTCAGTTTCTCCAAACCCTCGCCCCTCTATGCGTATTTCTTGGTCCTCTAATGACCCCATCTGGGTCGCACAATGGCCACTCACCACTGAAAAACTCGCGGCTGCTTCCACCCTCATCCAGGAGCAGCTCGTGGCTGGCCACATCGAACCCTCTACTTCCCCTTGGAATACCCCCATCTTTGTTATTAAAAAGAAGTCTGGCTCTTGGCGCCTCCTTCACGATCTGCGCCGCATCAATGCCTCCATGCAGCCCATGGGAGCAACCCAGCCCGGCCTTCCTGTCCCCACTGCCTTCCCTGCTGGTTCTCATAAGATTGTTCTGGATCTCAAGGATTGCTTCTTCTCTATTCCCCTTGACCCCGTGGACTGCCCGAGGTTTGCTTTTTCTCTCCCTCCCATCAATGCCTCCGGCCCCGCTGCCAGGTACCATTGGAAGGTCCTCCCCCCAAGGCATGGCCAACAGCCCCACTCTCTGTCAGGTCTACGTTGCCTCCTATGTGAACCCTTTTCGTTCTCTATACCCCACCATCTCCTTCTATCACTACATGGATGACATTTTGCTTCTGGGCCCCGACCCAGATGACCTTCTTCGTGTCGCATCCCATCTTGTTTCCTCCCTTAAGGCTCATGGATTTGCCATTTCCCAAGACAAGGTTCAGCTCCACCCTCCTCATTTGTTTCTTGGTTTTGAGTTGCTCCCCTCGTCGGTGCGCACACAAAAACTCCAATTGCGTACCTCCCATTTAAAAACTTACCATGATTTTCAAAGACTTCTCGGGGACATCACCTGGCTGCGCCCCTACCTCAAACTCTCTACTGGAGATATCAAACCCCTCACTGACATTCTCCAAGGTGATTCAAATCCTTCCTCTCCCCGTTCCCTAACCCCCGCAGCCCGCGAGGCCCTTCGCCTTGTGGAGCAAGCCATCCATGCTCAATCTCTTACTTACTATGATCCGCGCTCCCCTCTACAACTTATTGTCTTTGCCACTACTTTTGTCCCCACCGCAGTTTTCTATCAATCGGCCCCTCTCTATTGGATCCACCTTCCCACCTCACCTCCTAAGGTCCTGGCTACCTACCCTGACCTCGTCATTGCCCTTCTTAACCATGGCCTCACTCTTTCAGTCAAGATTTTCGGCATTCACCCACAGTCCATTGTTCTACCTTATTCTCCCCAAAACCTTCTGCACCTCCAAATGGAATCTGTCGATTGGGCTTTGTTTCTCACTTATTACTCTGGTTCCCTCCTTTCGCACTATCCCTCTGATAAGCTCATCCAATTCCTTAATCGTAACCCTGCCATTTTTCCCTCCCTCTCCAAATCTACTCCCATCCCTGAAGCCACTCTGCTTTTTACAGATGGCAGCTCCTCAGGTACCGCTGCCTTATCTATTGCAGGACAGATTACCACCTTTAATACCCCTTACACCTCTGCTCAACATGTCGAGTTGTTTGCTATCTTGCAGGCTTTTACCCTTGTTTCTGCCCCCTTTAATCTCTACACTGACAGTGCTTATATCGCCCATTCCATTCCCCTCCTCGAAACTGTTCCCTTTATCAAACCCTCCACAACAGCCTTTAAGCTCTTTTCAGCCATCCAACAACTTATCCTCACACGTTCCAACCCCTTCTTTATCGCACACATTCGCGCCCACACATCTTTGCCTGGCCCGCTTGCCGTAGGCAATGCCCAGGTGGACGCGGCCTCCCGGCCCTCCTCCATCTTGGCCATGGCCGCCATTTTCTCTGCCAATGATCCTTCCCCTTTTCAAAGGGCCAAGCGCGCCCATGCCCTTCATCACCTCAACACTCAGACCCTGCGCCATAGGTTTCTTATCACCCGCGATCAAGCTCGGGACATAGTAAAATCTTGTCAATCGTGTCTCTCCCTTCTTCCTGAACCCCACACTGGTGTAAATCCCCGTGGCCTCACGCCTGGGGCTCTCTGGCAGACCGATATTACACATTTTCAACCTTTTGGCTCTCAGAAATATGTTCATGTTTCTGTTGACACCTTCAGTGGTTTCCTTTGCGCTTCCCTCCATACTGGAGAGGCTGCAAAAGATGTTGTTGCTCATTTTCTCCACTGTTTTACAGTCCTTGGCACCCCAAAAACCATCAAGACTGACAATGGCCCTGCCTATGTTTCCGATAAACTTAAATCTTTTCTTTCAAAATTTGGCATTCTTCACAAATTTGGAATTCCCCACAACCCCCAGGGTCAAGGAATTATTGAAAGAGCTCACTCTACCCTGAAAAACATGCTTCACAAACTTTCCACCCAAGATCTTGTTTTTCAAGGGTTTAAAATAACTCCCCGGCTGCTGCTCAGTCATGCACTTTTTGTGCTCAACTTCCTCTCTTTGGACACTGAGGGCAAGTCTGCAGCTGACAGGCTCTGGCACCCCGCCTCGGCCTCTTCCTTCTCCACAGTTCTGTGGAAGGATGTTCGCACCGGTGCCTGGCTTGGCCCCCACCCTGTCCTCGTTTGGGGCAAGGGTTATGCCTGTGTTCACAACCCTGACACAGAAGAAACTCGCTGGCTTCCAGAAAGACTTGTCAAGCCGTTTATCCCACCCAGGGACCCGGCCCCTGAGGATACTCTCTCTGTTTCTCTTGCAGATTACTCCACCTCCCCTCGGCAAGATGACCCGGGTCCACCCGCCAGCACGCCTTCCTCTTCTCGTCTTGATCCCTCTGCTCCTGCCTTTGCACCTTCGCCCCACCTTTTGTGCCCCGAGCCCCCATAAACCCTCGCCCTATACCCTTTATAATTATACCTGGCTCATAATCAACGAGGCGGGAGATGTCGCAAATTCAACCAGTACCCTCGGCACCTCACCCCCCTGGGACCCCCTTCACGTTGACCTCTGTGCCCTTGCCCTTGGGGCTAGCGAGGTCTGGGGTACCCCTTCCTTTTTCCTCCCTCGCGATTACCCAGTCGATTCCCTCAATGAAGCTCAATTTGGATGCGGCAATCGCGCGGCCCGCGAAAACCTTCGCGCTGAGGTTGTTTACACCTGTCCCGGGGATCACCGTGATCACTCCCTCTCCTCCAAGTGTGGTGACGCTTCCTACTACTTTTGTAAAGCCTGGGGATGCGAAACCTCTGGCGATGGCTATTGGAACCTCTCCTCCACCTGGGATTATATCACCATCACCAAAACCCCGTCCTCTAACATCTGTCAATATGGCTACTGGTGCAACCCTCTCACCATTACTTTTACTGAGGCCGGAAAAGATCTCAACAAATGGACACAAGTCAACCACTGGGGCCTCCGCCTCTACACCTCCGGCAAGGACCCAGGACTGCTTTTTCAAATCCAACTCCGTGTCGAGGTTCCCCGCCCAAATTCCCTTTTTCCCATTGGGCCCAATAAACTCTCCAAACCTGCGGCCCCAGCTCCTCTCCCTCTGCTTTCCCACCCTGCCAGCCCTTCTTTCGCCCTTCTGCCTCCCGTCTTCTACACGTTTTCCCCACCCTCTCTTCCCTCTACTCCATCCTTCCCCAGGTCTCCCTACCCCTTCACCCCCACCAGTGAACCCCCTATACAACTCACCCTCCCTCCCGGGGCCCCCTCTGACGCCTCTCGACTCTTAGATCTTATGAACGCCTCTGCCATGGCCATCACCGCTCCTGCCTATAAACAATGCTGGGTCTGCTTTTCTCCTGCCCCTCCGTTTTATGAAGGGGTCGCGGTTCTGGACACCCCCCTGCCCGTCTCTGATCCCAGCTCCCTTCCCTGGGGCGCGGACAACGACCACGCCATCACGGTCAGTCAGGTTGTGGGCTCTGGCCTTTGCCTCCGTCCCAATCATACTCGTTTGCCCCCGCAACTCGACTCCACCTGCAACTCCACGTTGATCCTTCCGGGACATTACTCTGCCCCATTCCTCCTTGCCCCCAATGGCACTTATTTTGCCTGTGCCTCTGGTCTCTCCCCTCATGTTATTATCAATGTATTCGTCTCCACTCATGACTATTGTATTCTTATCCTCCTCCTCCCCCGCCTCTCCGTCCACCACACCGAGGATCTGTTACTGTCTCACCTGCCCGGCCCTGGCTACCGCCGCGCAAAACGCGAGCCCATCACGGCCCTCACCGTTGGTGTCCTCCTTGCTCTTGGCGCTACCGGCGCCGGCACTGGCATCGCTTCCCTCGTTCAAACCCATGATCAATACCGCCACCTAGCGGTTCTTCAACGCAAGGTAGACTCCGATATTGCTGAACTCAAACAAGGACTTAAACATTTAACCAACACTGTTAATTCTCTTGCAGAAATGGTCCTCCAAAATCGCCGTGGTCTTAACCTTGCATTTTTGAAGGAAGGAGGAATTTGCGCCACCTTGAAAGAAGAATGTTGTGTGTTCAAAGATGAAACAGGTTTGGTTAGAGATAGCATAAAAAGAGTTGAAAAAAGTCTAGAGGAAAGATGTAGGGAGATTGATCAGAGTGAGAGTTGGTACAAGAACTGGTTTTTTACCACTCCGTGGTTATCTACATTGCTCCCAGCTTTTCTGGGACCCTTCATTGGCTTCATGCTGCTCATTTCCTTTGGCCCCTGGGCTTTTCGCCGCCTCACCAGCTTTGTCAAAACTCAGATTGATGAAGCCACCAAGAAACATCCAACAGTCATGTACCAACAACTCGGAACAGCCAAAGACGCTCCTGAAGATTCTCCTCCCCCACCATCACTCGACTTCGATCAATTCGAGCAACTGGAAAAAAAACCTCCTTCCTGCCGCTCGCGGCTTGCTAAAGCCTGGCGCAGATTCAAGCGCAGTTGCAAATACTGAGCACTGCCCTGAAGGGCAACTCCAACAATGGCTTGCTTATAGTAAATAAAGAAAGGGGAGCTGTGGGGAGCAGCAGGGAGATGTCCCTGGACATCCCCCCACTTCTACAGTCGAACCTTGGCTGACCGCAGCTTGCTACAGAAGAATAACAGAAACCAGATAACTGCTGAGGCAAGGCCAACAAGATGTGTGCAGCAAAAAAATAATAGGGACTGGCGGTTCTGAGCCTGCTCTCACTCTGACCAATACATTCCATGGCCATGAGAAAAGTTAGACATATAACAGAACATTCTCTTTAAGGTTCACTGAAAGGTTTAACATTTACCAAAACTTTGTGTACGCAAATGTTCAACTTATGTTTTCATATGTTCCTCTTTATCTAACATTCCATCTGGCTGTGTACGTGACATCCGTGCCTTGTGGTTTTCCACCCCTTCCCCTCCTGGGCAGTGTGTAAAGACTGTCTTGGCAGATGATGATTGGTGCAACTCATGTTCCCCCTTCCCAGTTCCCCTTTTGGCTGATAGTATATAATTGTATGCTGCCCGAAATAAAGTGCTCTTGGTCTCTCACTGAGTCATGAGTCATTACTAACCTTTTGCTTCCACAGGTACTCAGGAGAATCACCCACCACGTTGTGCGGCCACCTTTGGGACAGCTCTGACTGCCGGTCAGCTAGAGCTAGGAACCCCTCACGGGGATCCCCCACAGGGAGCCGCACTCCAAGGCCAGATTGGTTCAGAACTGCACAATCCAACCAGTTCATTGTCTCATTTAGAGCTAAGGTAGCCCGTGATTTCACCCCTTCTTATAGGTAGGGTCTGCAGTTCTTTGCCACCCTGAAGAAGTCACAAAAGACAGACCTTCACCCACACTCCCGTTTCATGATGTCATTCTCCAAAGGGGGTGAACTCTCTAGGGAAAACGTGAAACAGGAAGATCAGCAGGAATGCTGCCAGGGAAATCAGGGCAAGGAGGTCCATGGGACCTCAATTAACTAAAGCCATTGACATCACTTGGAAATTACACTTTGCCTATCTATTCCAGAGGTTGGGGAAGATTGTGGCTTCCCCGATTAAATGAAGGGTCAAAGAATTAGGCCCTGTTGTGTATGGAAACATTTCCATGGGATTATTATGCTACTGATCCTACCCTGATCCGTGATTGTGCCCTACCCTAGGGTGTGACCTGGCATTCTGCTCCCACCCTAGGGTGGTACCTGATTCTGCTCCCACCCTAGGGTGGTACCTGATTCTGATGTATAAAAGCAAGGATCTGTGGAAGGCTGGGGCTTTTTCCAGGGGCTGATTCTGAGGCTTTTGGCTTCAGCCTTAAGCAAGGAATAAAGCTGTTACCTTCAGAAGCCTGACTGCCTATTAGCTTTATATTCACCGCATTCACCTCAGAACCGCCTGCAGAACAGGGTAGCAGGCGCGTGGTCCGAACTGGAGGAAAAGGACCTCATCCTCCATACCTCCATCAGTGAACCCCATCAAGGGTTGTTATACAACAGGCTCAGGTATAGGAGGCATATCTGTTGGACCCAATGCAGGAAGGACAAAATATCATTGTCCTCTCCATTCTATCTGTTATTTAATTTGCAGGAAGGAAAAAGACAGGGGGATCCTTCTTTTGGCTGGAACTGCTTTAAGCTCGTGGTGAAGAGTCAATAGAATGAACAAGATTCCCCGCAGATTTAGCTGACTCAGCTCCCAGAACCAGGGCAGAATGCAGAGTCCTGATGCTCCTGCTGACAGCAGTGATGGCGGGACATGTTTTGTATTACGGGATTTGTCTTGTTCTATGTCAATCAACACCTACATGGTTTCTTATTGGATGTTATTCTATAAATGCAGCACCTCCCATTAGTAGTGAAACCGGATGGTCCCACCTTCTAGGTATGAGGTTTTTCCATAGAAAAACGACGAGGATGGAAGAGGAGGTGTTTTTGTTTGTTTGTTTGTTTGTTTCTTTTTTTTTGGTTTCTAGAGCTTCATTTAGCAGTTGCTTGAAGGTGGTCTGCAGACTGGAGTTAGAGTAACATGGGGACTTTTTTTTTTTTACTACATTGTGGTAAAGAGTGAAGTGAACCTAAATTAATAGCAAATTTTTAGCAACTGAAGATATTTATAACTTCTCATGCTGAATCAAGGATGAGCTCATTGTAGGCCAAGTTACCTCAATGGAAACAGTTAAAAATATATTACTGGGATAGGTGTAAATCCTAGGCCCAACAAGACCTAGGAACTATGTATAGAGTGTATGGGCCTGTACATAGAAATTGGAGATAAATAATGCAATGTAAATTTAATACAATGTAAATCTCCATAAATTTATGGTAACATTTATTTGCAAAGATAAACAATAAAGTGTATTATTTACTTAGAGTATTCTTTTTTTATTTTTTTATTTAAACACCTTGATTACATACATGATTGTGTTTGGGTTTCAGTCATGTAAAGAACACCACCCATCACCAGTGCAACATTCCCATCACCAATGTCCCAAGTCTCCCTCCTCCCCACCCGACCCCCGCCTGTACCCTAAACAGGCTCTCCATTTCCCTCATACATTCTCATTATTAGGACAGTTCAAAATGTAGTTATTTCTCTAACTAAACTCATCACTCTTTGTGGTGAGCTTCTTGAGGTGAGCTGGAACTTCCAGCTCTTTTCTCTTGTGTCTGAAAATTATTATTGCAATAATGTCTTTCATTTTTCTTAAAACCCATATGCAACCTCCTGTGGGAGACCCCCGACCTGCGGGGGTGTGGAAATGAAGGTTGCTAGTCATTCGCGGGTTTGCCCGAGCAGAACCGACCTGTAAAGAAAAACTTGAGAAGTTAGTAAGAGAAGCCCTCAAGACTGCACATGCTGTTCAAAAAGGTATTTATTGCCGGGGGAAATCAGCTTTTAAGGGCTGAAATACGTCAGAGGGTGTTACAAGTTTTCCACCAATCACAGTTACAAGCATTCATTAGCATAAGCTGGGGCAGGTAATAGGGAGGGGCAAAGAGGTAGAGAGCACGTTTTTACCTGAAAGCATAAGATTCAAACAGAGTTCTATAAATTTTACTCAACAAGCATAAATAGAACATCAGCTGTAATCCTAATAATCTTTTGCTAACACAAAGGCAAGTTGCTCTATAATTTTCTTTCTGGCTGGATGTATTGGGCTGCTCTGAATTACTTTATTTGTCTATTTCCTTTGTTCTCAAGGCATGGGCGCCTTTGGTCATGTGGGTGACCGGATTAGGAATTACTGAGGTGTCCTATGTCCTAGGTTTCATCAGCTAGGTTCCCCACACCCATAGATGAGTGAGACCATTCTGCGTTTTTCTCTCTCTCTCTGACTTATTTCACTCAGCATAATAGATTCCGAGTACATCCATGTATAGGAAAATTTCATGACTTCATCTCTTCTGACAGCTGCATAATATTCCATTGTGTATATGTACCACAGTTTCTTTAGCCATTCGTCTGTTGAAGGGCATCTTGGTTGTTTCCAGAGTCTTGCTATGGTAAATAGTGCTGCAATGAATATAGGTGTAAGGAAGGGGTTTTTGTATTGTATTTTTGTTTTCCTAGGGTATATTCCTAGGAGTGGTATAGCTGGATCGTATGGGAGCTCGATTTCCAGTTTTTGGAGGAATCTCCATATCGCTTTCCATAAAGGTTGAACTAGACGGCATTCCCACCAGCAGTGGATAAGAGTTCCTTTCTCTCCACATCCCCGCCAACACTGTTTATTCTCATTCTTTGTGATGTGTGCCATTCTCTGTGGTGTGAGGTGGTATCTCATCGTTGTTTTGATTTGCATCTCCCTGATGATTAGTGATGTGGAGCATTTTTTCATGTGTCTTTTGGCCATTTGTATTTCTTCTTTGTCAAAGTGTCTGTTCATTTCTTCTCCCCATTTTTTGATGGGATTAGATGTTTTTTTCTTGTAAAGTTCTGTCAGTGCCTTGTATATTTTGGAGATTAGCCCCTTATCTGATGGGTATTGGGTGAATAGTTTCTCCCACTCAGTGGGTGGCTCTTGTATCTTGGGCACTATTTCCTTTGAGGTGCAGAAGCTTCTCAGCTTAATATATTCCCATCTGTTATTCTCTGCTTTCACTTGCTTGGAGAGTGCAGTTTCTTCCTTGAAGATGCCTTTAGTCTAAATGTCCTGGAGTGTTTTGCCTATGTGTTGTTCTATATATCTTATGGTTTTGGGTCTGATATCGAGGTCTTTAATCCATTTGGATTTTACCTTCATACATGATGTTAGCTGGGGGTCTAAGTTGAATTTTTTGCAAGTGGCTACCCAGTTGTGCCAACACCACTTGTTGAAGAGGCTTTCTTTGTTCCATTTAGGATTTTTTGCTCCTTTATAAAAAATTAGGTGATTGTATGTCTGGGGAACATTCTCTGAGTATTCAAGCTTATTCCACTGATCTGAGGGCCTGTCCTTATTCCAATACCATGCTGTTTTGATAACTATTGCTTTGTAGTAAAGTTTAAAGTTGGGGAAAGTAATTCCTCCCATATTCTTTTTCCCAATAATTGCTTTAGCTATTCGAGGGTGTTTATTGTTCCAAATAAATTTCAAAAGTACCTGATCCACTTCTTTGAAGAATGTCATGGGTATCTTTAGGGGGATGGCATTAAATCTGTACAGTGTTTTGGGGAGTATTGCCATTTTGATGATGTTAATCCTGCCAATCCATGAGCACGGTATGTGCTTCCATTTCCTCATGTCCTCTCTTATTTCTTGGAGCAGAGTTTTAAAGTTTTCTTTGTATAGGTCATTCACATTTTTAGTCAAGTTGATTCCAAGATATTTGAGTTTGTGTGGCACTATAGTGAATGGGGTTATTTTCTTAATGTCCATTTCTTCCTTATTAGTATCGGTGTATAGAAAGGACATTGATTTTTATGTGTTAATTTTGTAGCCTGCCACCTTGCTATATGAGTCTATTGTTTCTAGAAGCTTTTTGGTAGAGTCTTTGGGGGTTTTCTAAGTAGAGTATTGTTGTGTATGTAAATATTTTGGGGGATTACTATGTTACTCACCCTAAACTGATTGGTGATTGTGCCCTACCCTAGGGTGTGACCTGGCATTCTGCCCCCACCCTAGGGTAGGACCTGATTCTGCTTCCACCATTGGTTGGTATCTGATCCCACCATTGGGTGGTACCTGATTCTGGTGGATAAAAACAAGAGTCTGTGGAAGGCCAGGGTTTTTTTGGTAGGAACGGAAGCTGAGTCTTTGGACTTCAGTTTTGTCCTCCGAATAAAGCGAATATTTCCACGAGCCTGACTGTCTGCTAGCTGTTTACCCGCCGTTTTACCTCAGAACCGTGGGCTAGACAGGGTGGCGGACACGTGCTCCGAGCTGGAAGAAAAAGATCTCATCCTCCATCCCACCATCAGTCAACCTCTTCAGGGGCTGACTTGCTACATAATGGCGCCTGAACAGCCTGAACCTGGACCCTCAATAATTGTAAGTGAAATACTTCATTGGAAATTTCCTCTGCTGACCATTAAATGGTTTCTGTGGTTAGTCATGTGGATTTTGCCACCCTTTGTCTTACGCATTGGTGCTCTAGTATACAAGTGGATTATTCCATTTTGTTTAAAACTAATTGGTTTTGATATGAGGACAATCACTGCAGTTGGATGGTTGTGGTCTATATTTCAAATGAAAACTGCAGTGTCTCCAGCCATCATAGTTTGTGGAATTTCTGTGTTGACTAACGTTATTATTGTGAGCATAGTTATTGGCTGGTATTTAGGAAATAGAAAGTGTAGAAATGGTGAGGCTAAAACCAGTATAGATAATAAGGAAATCTATCTGACGAAAACTCAGACCAAGGTGCAGGCTGACGAATCCAGCCCCACCATCAACAATATAGAAATTTTTGCTGGAAGAAAAACAACTCGGAATATTAAGCCTGATTCTAGTGAATCGCTTGACAGTAGTGACTCAGACAATGATCAACCTCCAGTGCTAACTCCACAAGGGAGGCCTCGTTCTAGTCACAAAATTGAATCGCAGAGCAGTGCAGATTCAGACAATGAACCACATGCTCGGTCTCAGAGCTCTATTCAGAGTAATTTTGCTAATCCGGCCTCATCCCCTATAGACGGGGTAAATGTTTCTAACTATGTACTCTATCAGATGGAAGAATTAGATCGGTTTAAAAGAGCATGTAAAGAGCATGGGACAAAATCACCATACAGTGTGGAGTTATTAAGACTTTGAAGTCGGGGCCGGGCGGTGGCGCTGGAGGTAAGGTGCCTGCCTTGCCTGCGCTAGCCTAGGACGGACCGTGGTTCGATCCCCCGGCATCCCATATGGTCCCCCAAGAAGCCAGGAGCAACTTCTGAGCGCATAGCCAGGAGTAACCCCTGAGCCTCACAGGGTGTGGCCCAAAAACAAAAACAAAAACAAAAACAAAAAAAAAAAAAAGACTTTGAAGTCATAACTCATCTTGGACTTTGTATGATTTTAAAAGAATTGCTGAAATATACCTGTCGTCTAAACAGTGAACTGAATGGGAAATGTACTATTCAGAAGGGGTAAAAGCTAAATTATATAGCCCGGATGTTACGAAAAAGCAAGTGGCAGGTGTTAATCTATCGTATGAATTATTGATGGCAGAAAATCAATTTGCAAATATTCAGACACAAGCAGCTTTACCTAAGGAAATCTTAAATTTAATTAGGGATATTGCATTGTCATCATGGGAAAAAATTGATTCTAACAGCATTGGTAGAGGAAACTTTTTAAAAATTACCCAAGGCCCTCATGAGTCATTTGCAGAGTTTGTAGGTAAGATTAAAGATGCTCTGAAGTTACACGTGGAAGATGAGGAGATGAGAAACCTCCTAGTAAAATCTTTGGCCTATCATAATGCAAATTCAGCCTGTAGATTAGTATTGAATACATTAAATGAAAAGGCAGATGTGAATGATTACCTTTATGCCTGCCAGAATGTCTATGGGGAACCCCAACCCCCACCCCGCTTAGACTCAGTACAAACCTTCCCAGTTACCAAGGGAACAATGCCTTACTCCCCTCGGGGACAGAACACTTTCCAGAAACCAGGTCTTTGCCCAAAATGCAAAAGGGGTCTCCACTGGGCGAAAGATTGCAGATCCAGAAACCTCATTAATAATAACCTAAGTAGAGGTTTCAACACAGTCCCCAGGAGGCAAATCGCCTGCTACCATTGTGGAAAACAGGGACATATCAAAAGAACTTGTGTCTCCTTATAAATTCAGCTCCTCAAGAACACTCATACAAGATGCAGGGAAACGCCCACAGGGCCTCCCCCCAGGCCCTTCCAAATCAGGGGCAAAGTTCACAGACAATAATCCTTCCAAGCCCAGCCCAAGAAAATTCATCACGATAAGGGAATTAATCCACTCTACTTCAGAGAGTGCCGGATTAGACATATTATGCCCAGAGGACATTACAATTTACCCAGGAGCACGCCCTTACATGTTAGAAACTGGCATTGTAGGCCCGCCACCCCCAGGTACTATGGGTTTGATTCTTGGCAGAAGTTCCCTCAACATAAAGGGTATATCAATAATCACTGGTGTCATTGACTCAGATTCTATGGGAGAAATCATTGTAGTTATTACTGTACCAGTTACATGGACCTTTAAAAAAGGAGAAGCGATTGCCCAGATAGTAATAGTGCCTTATGTCAAATTTGGGACTTCAGATAAGACTAGAATTGGAGGTTTTGGAAGCACAGATCCGGGTGCTGCTCAAAACCCAATTGTGGCTCTGGTTACTAAATGTAAAGATGAAAACCCAATGATCAAACTTCACTTGGAAGGGCAACCCTTTGATGGAATGATAGATACGGGTGCTCAGGTTACCGTAATTTCTGATAAAGAATGGCCAGAAAATTGGCCTCTTCAGGAAATCCCATATTCCCTAGAAAGAATAGGAGGCCTGAGCTCCTGTCTGTTGAGTACGAGGACTATGCTATTTTACAGCCCAGAAAATCAAAAAGCAATAATCAGACCTCACGTGGGCCCATTTTCACCATCCCTGTGGGGCCGTGACCTACACAAACAGTGGAAAGCAGAATTCCACATCCCATTAGCTCCAGAAGAGCCCGAACCTTCTTTTGATTTAAAAGCCCAAAAATTTTAGTAGGGGCCACTACCATAAAAACACCAGCACCAATAAAAATAAAATGGAAATCTGACGAACCAATTTGGACAGATCAGTGGCCCCTTAAAACTGATAAATTAAAGGTGCTGACAGAATTAGTGGAGGAACAGCTAAGTTTAGGACATATTGAACCATCTTTTTCTCAATGGAATTCACCTATATTCACTATAAAAAAGAAATCCGGTAAATGGAGACTTTTGATGGATCTTAGAGCTATAAATTTATCCATGATACCTATGGGCAAATTGCAGACTGGTTTACCATCACCTGTAGTTATTCCAAAGGAATGGCCACTAATTATAATTGATCTGAAAGACTGCTTCTACCATATTCCTATCCACCCAGATGATAAAAAACGTTTTGCATTCTCAGTTCCTTCTCTCAATAATACCCATCCCTGCAGACGTTTCCAATGGACTGTTCTCCCCCAAGGCATGCTGAATTCCCCAACCATGTGTCAGTTTTTTGTAGATAAGGTTTTGAGCCCTGCTCGTGAAAATTTTCCTCAAGCCATGATATTTCATTATACAGATGATATCTTGCTCACAATGAACAATGAAACAGATTTACAGGAATTATACTCTTATGTTACTGTTTACAAACATCAGGACTGAAAATAGCTTTAGAAAAAATACAGATAATGCCACCGTATCAATATTTGGGTTTTATTTTGGACCGGATGTCTATACGTCCACAAAAATTTTCTATCAAAAAAGAAAACTTCAGAACGCTTAATGATTTTCAGAGACTTTTAGGTGACGTAAATTGGCTCTGCCCTGCACTAGGAATCCCAAATGCAGAGTTATCTAATCTTTTTAAAACGTTGGAGGGTGACCCTGCTGTAGATAGCCAGAGAAATTTAACAACAGCTGCCAAAAATGAATTGGACATCTTCTTGAGCAGATTACAAAAATCGTTTCTCTCAAGATTCATCCTAGGAGAAAAGGTATTACTGTAATCTTCCCTACTATAGAAACCCCTACAGGGGCCTTGATGCAACAGTCAGGACCTTTGGAATGGGTGTATTTACATAACAAACAACCTCGCTCAGTTGTCCCCTACTTACAACTGATTTCAGAGATTATTATCAAGGCAAGACTCAGATCTGTATCTTTACTAGGTTTTGACCCAGATATAATAGTTTTGCCAGTACCAAAAAAGGAAATTAAGTCAATATTGCCAATTAATGAATCTCTACAAAGGGCCCTCTCAGATTTCACAGGAGAAATATCCTCCCATTATCCAGCAGGAAAAATTTGGGACTTTTTAAAGAAAACTCAGTTTGTTATTTCTTCAATTGTTCGGGATTCCCCTATTCCCAATGCCAAGGTTTTTTACATTGATGGATCCCAAAATGGAAAAGGAGGAATAACCGAAGACAACATTAATATGACCATAGTTACCAAATATAAATCTGCACAGAAAGTTGAATTAGCAACGTTAATTTACCTATTAGAAAATGTATCTGAAGCCATGAATATAGTTTCTGATTCTTTGTATGTGGTAAATTTATGTCATGTGATAGCCACTGCTTCCCTTAATGCTAATAACCCGATCATACAGAACTTACTTAAACAATTTCAGCAGCTTCTTCAAAAACGAACTGAGCCCATCTTCATCACGCATATTAGAGCCCACTCAGGTCTTCCAGGACCGATGGTTCAAGGAAATAAAACTGCTAACTTGCTAGCAATGCCTATATTTAAATCACCTGTAGAGGAACATTCAGCTCTACACACAAATGCTCGCCGTTTACATGTGAATTACCAAATTCCATGGAGGCAAGCTAGAGAAATTGTAGAAAACTGCAACGTATGTGCACCGTTAACAAAAAAGACTCACATAGCAGGAGCAAACCCAAGAGGCTTACAGTCTAACGAACTTTGGCAAATGGATATAACTCAAACAGATTTATTTCCAAGGAAACCTTATCTTCATGTTGTGGTGGACACTTATTCTCGGTTTATGTGGGCAATTCCCATGTCTTCTCAAAAATCTAAGGCTGTTTGTAGTTTTCTTTTACAATGTTTTTCTGTGATGGGTATTCCATATTCTATATAAACTGATAATGGGCCAGCCTATGTTAGCCAAACTTTTGAATTTTTTGTAAGGAATGGCAGATAAGACATCTCAGAGGAATTCCTTATAATTGTAGGGGACAGACCATTGTAGAAAGGACTCACAGAACCTTAAAAACTCAATTGCAAAAAAATAGAAAAAGAGGTTTACCACCAACGGATTTGCTATCTTTGACTCTTATCACACTAAATTACTTTAACTTACCCCAAGGGGAAAGTTACAGTGCAGCAGAAAAACATTTTAAAGAAGATATTCAGAGACAAGAAACAACCCATAAACCTATTTGGATCAAGGAGGATGAAAAATAAATAGCTGGATATCTTCTCCTGAGAGGAAGGGGTTATGCCTATGTTTCTACAAATGACAACCCTCCCAAGAAATTTTGGATTCCATTACGCCTTGTTAGATATCGGGATAGCACCAAATGATCAGGCTCAGACTATAAACTCCCCTTCAGAGCAAAAACAGAATACTCCAGACACTAACAGCAGTAATATTGCTGAGGTCTCCGGGGCAGGGAACAACGATTTAGCTGTCACACACCATACATTGAGTGAGACTGATGGTAGTGACAAACCCTTACACTCCGAGATGCAAAAGGAAAGACAGGAACCTGTCTTAACTGGGCTCCAAAATATAGAAAACTCTTGCTACATGAACTCAATATTGCAATGCTTGTATAATATTTCAGACTTGACTCAGTATTTTCATCAAGATCATTATAAAAAGGATATTAACAAGAAAAATTCAATGGGGCATGAAAGTAAATTAGCCAAAGAATTTGATAAGCTCATCAAAACCATGGGAAATGGATTTCATAGATATATTTGTTGTGTATGTAAATATTTTGGGGGATTACTATGTTGCTCACCCTAATCTGATTAGGTGATTGTGCCCTACCCTAGGGTGTGACCTGGCATTTTGCCCCCACCCTAGGGTAGGACCTGATTCTGCTTCCACCATTGGTTGGTATCTGATCCCACCATTGGGTGGGACCTGACTCTGGACTATAAGAGCAAGGGTCTGTGGAAGGCGAGAGGCTTTTGCTGGCTGGAACTGAATCGGAGTCTTTGGACTTCAGTTTTGTCCATCCAAATAAAGCAAATATTTCCACGAGCCTGATTGTCTGCGAGCTGTTTACCCGCCGTTTCACCTCAGAACCGTGGGCTAGACAGGGTGGCAGACACGTGCTACGAGCTGGAAGAAAAGGACCTCATTCTCCATCCCTCCATCAGTCAACCTCTTCAGGGGCTGTCCTGCTACATAATTTATTTATTATTTAATTCAACAAATGGCGCTCCGAACTTTGACCTGAATCCTGAACCCAACAAAACAGCAAAAATGGTAAGATTTCTGCTCTTTTGTTTCATTTTGGCTCTTTTCGGCTGCACTGAGCCCAAAACACTGGGCCACGTGGAGCCATGTTCAAACATGGCCGTGACCCCTTCTAGGAAAACAAGGGCAATTAAAACAAAAGAGGTGGAAGCTTGCATCACCTCTAGCCCAGGCCCAGAACTAAAACTTTGTTACAAAAACCAAAAACCTGGGCCTCTTCAAAAACTTATTAAAAGTCTAAATTGGAAACGAAGGAGAAAAAAGACTGTATTTAAAGTGGACTGATTTTCTGAAAATGACCTTTGGCTTGAATTTGGATTTCGACTTTGGAAATTTCGAACTGAACTTTTAGTTTAAATCACTTGGAACTCTGAACATCCAAAGTGCTCCCAGAGGGGAAAAAAGGCAGCGGTGAAGCCCCTGCGGCAAAAAGCTCCAAGCGGCAAGCTCCAAGCAGCTCGGCTCGGCTGGAATCTCGGCTGGGATCGGCTTGGCTGGGCTCAGCTTGGCCCGGAAAAGCGAAAAACCTGGAATCCTCGCTCCAGATCACAAACCTCGCTCCAGATCACAAACCGGCAGCGGAGCCTGGAACTACGGAAGAAAGCCACGTGGTAAGATCAGCGTGGGACAAAACATCTGAACTTTAAAAGTTTAAAGAAGCCACGTGGTGAGATCAACGTGGGACAAATTAATCATCTAAACTATGGTTTTAGGTGTAGAAAATTAGTGGGTAGTAATATTTTACTCATAGTTGGTGATGGGATAAGTTTTACTTAGTAGTTAAAAAATAAAAATAAAAGGGAAGTCATTCAGTTTAGCTCATTTAAACATCTAATTTCTAACCACCTGCATCTTTGTCTTAAGTCATTTTCTTTATAATTTAAATGTATTTTGTTGTCTTTCACAGTTAATATTTTCAATTGCAAAATGTTTTACTGTGTATTTTAATGTACTTAGCCTGTTTTTAAAATGTATGTTATGCATGTATGCTGAAGTACTTGTGTATAGAAAAAATATAGGAACAGTGAAGTTCCCCCAATATAGTTTAAAAGTATAGGAACATGTAAGTTCCGAAATAGTGCTTGGTAAAAAAGCATTAATAGAATTTTAGGTTACAGGTGTAAAGTATATTTTGCAAATGATATGTTTTTGAAAAGGGCTGGTATATTAATTTTCACTTTATTACGTTGGCGCATGAAAATATTTAAAAAAGGGGGAAATGTGGTGTACCCTAAGACCCACCCATTTCTGGGAGGGGTCTGAACCGGATAGTAGGTGTAACTTTACCTGCAAGCCCCTCCCATTCCTGGGAGGGGTTTGGAAAAAGGTAGATAAGGCTGGGACCAAGGGAATTCGGCGCTTTTGGCTCTTTGCCCTTTTTGCCGTTTCTCTCTTGGCCCGGCTTGGCTTCCTGGCTTTTGGATCTTTGGGCCGCATGGAGCCCAAAGGGAAGATGGCTAACAGGAGATGAGATGCAGGGCTAGCAAAATATAGCTGTGCTTAAAAGGTTGTCATAGGCCACACACCTGTGGTGGCAAGGGCATGAATAAAGATGATTCGTCCTGAAGCCTGCGTGTGAGTGAGTCTTGATTACGCCAACTACCTGGGCCTGGAACTTGCCAGCTGGATGGGGGATGAAGCCACGTGGCTGGGGCCTAAGCACAAAGGCCTCCATCCACCGCCATCCAGCCCCATCGTTAATTATTTAATTCAACAATATTAACCATGAAAGCTTCAAAGTTACAATTGGTTTACTTAATGACCAGTTTTCTGGACACAATCAGCAGGATCCACACGAACTACTGATGTTTCTAATAGAGGGACTACATCAGGATTTGGTTAATGTAAATCTAATGACATAAAACTATACATTTCATGGAAAATGAAAATTATGAACAATCTAGTCCAGAACACCAAGAGGCTCGCAAATCTATTATTTATGATCTCTTTCAAGGACAACTCAAATCTATACTACAGTGTCTCACATACCGCCAAAAGTCTGAGGTTTATGAGACATTTGTTCATTTGTCTCTGGCTGTTACACCTACAGATAAATGTACATTACAGGAATGCCTCTCTGAATTTTTTAAAGAAGAGTTAAGGGATGACAACAAAGTTCAGTGCAACAGCTGCAACACTAGAAAACATATTTATGGAAACTCCACCAGTACTAATAAAACATTTGAAACGTTTTGCTCTTGATGGCAAACAAATAAAAAAATTGCACACTTATGTGGATTTTCCTTTAGAAGACTTCAATTTAGTAGAATTCACTTCAGAGAATGAAAGCAAGATTAAGAAATAAAACTTATCATCAGTGTCAAACCATTATGGTAAAGTTCACTATGGACACTGTACTTCATGCTGTAAAATTGCTGCAAGACAGCACTGGATCAATTTCGATGACAAGAAGATCAAAAAAGTCCCTAATACATTGGTGAAATCCACAGCAGCATACATCCTGTTTTATACTTCTTAGAGATCTACAATAAACACCAGATAATCATTTCATTTCCTCATCAGTTGCTATTAATGCTCTAGGATTCTTTCCATAAGCATGATCTATGACTAGGATTGAAAATGATTGAACCCCAATGCATTTCCTTGGATGGTAGATTTATGTCTTAATTTCATTATTGCTCTAGGTCACAGTTAATCATGAAATCTTACCATTTAATTTACTCAAGGTTCACCCAAAAGAAAAAGTTCTCATCACATTAATGTTGTTTTTCTTTTCAGGTATACTCATTTAACAACTTTCACTCTTTCTAATCTAACATCATTGCTTTATTTCCCTCAGTTTAGGTCGTAAGATGGAAATGAATTCATAATACTGACATAACGATACTTTTTAGGTTTACTCTCTTCACAGTGCTTCTCACCTATGATTGACTATCAGAGAGTTACTGTTATACAGTAACTTTGTATACATACTGTTATACACTTACAGTAGAGTTTTCCATGTTTGTACTGTGCATAAAATTTTCTTTCACATCTGCTCTGCTCTGTCATAAAAATATTTTTTGAATTTGAAATTATTCATCTAAACAGTTTGTTGGCTATTACATGTTTAAGCACTTTTTGTATATTCAGCTGAATTTTTTCTTTTGCTCTATTTTGGATCCTTTCCAACAAATATTTTTTGATAAGTATGAGTGAGTGTTATGACCATATTTGTTGTGAAGTTTGTATATGTATGCCTTGTTCTGTGTCTGTCTGTTTTGCATATTTTGTATATAGTTCCTCTTTCCCTAACTATATCTTTCCCAATTTAGTCTTCCTTATTCTTCCCTCTCTTTCTTTTTTCCTTTATTTAAACATCTTGATTACATATAGATTGTAATTAGGTTTCAGTCATGTAAAGAACACCCCCTTCACCAGAGCAACATTCCCACAACCAATGTCCCAAATCTCCCTCCATCCCACCCCACCCCCACCTGTACTCCAGACAGGCTTTCCAGTTCCCTCATTCATTCACATGATTGTGGTAGTTCTCTGTGTAGTTATTTCTTTTCTTTTCTTTTCTTTTTTTGTGGTTTTTGGGTCACACCCGGCAGTGCTCAGGGGTTATTCCTGGCTCCAGGCTCAGAAATTGCTCCTGGCAGGCACGGGGGACCATATGGGGCGCCGGGATTCAAACCAATGACCTCCTCATGAAAGGCAAATGCCTTACCTCCATGCTATCTCTCCGGCCCCTAGAGTGATTTCTTTCTTTCTTTCTTTTTTTTTTCTGGGCCACACCCAGCGGTGCTCAGGGATTACTCCTGGCTATCTGCTCAGAAATAGCTCCTGGCAGGCATGGGGGACCATATGGGACACCAGGATTCGAACCAACCACCTTTGGTCCTGGATCGGCTGCTTGCAAGTCAAACACCACTGTGCTATCTCTCCGGGCCCTGTGTAGTTATTTCTATAACTGCACTCATCACTCTTTGTAGTGAGCTTCATGAAGTGAGAGGGAAGTTCCAGCCCTCTTCTCATTGTCTCTAAGGATTGTTGCAAAAATGACTTTTATTTTTCTTAAACCCCATAGATGAGTGAGACTATTCTGCATCTCTCTCTCTCCCTCTGACTTATTTCACTCAGCATGATAGACTCTATGTCCATCCACGTATAGGAAAATTTTATGACTTCATCTCTCCTGACGGCTGCATAATATACCATTGTGTATACGTACCACAATTTCTTTAACCATTCGTCTGTTGAAGGGCATCTTGGTTGTTTCCAGAGTCTGGCTATTGTGAATAGTGCTGCAATAAATGTAGGTGTGAGAAAGGGGTTTTTGTATTTTATTCCTGTGTTCTTAGGGTATATCCCTAGGAGTGGAATAACTGGGTCAAATGACTCTCCATATCGCTTTCCATAGAGGTTGAACTAGACGGCATTCCCACCAGCAGTGGATAAGAGTTCCTTTCTCTCCACATACCCGCCAGCACTGATTGTTCTCATTCTTTGTAATGTGGGGCAATCTCTCTGGTTTGAGGTGGTATCTTACCATTGTTTTGATTTGCATCTCCCTGATGATTAGTGATGAGGAGCATTTATTCATGTGCCTTTTGGCCATTTGTATTTCTTTTTTATCAAAGCGTCTGTTCATTTCTTCTCCCCATTTTTTGATGGGATTAGATTTTTTTGTAAAGTTCTGTCAGTGCCCTGTATATTTTGGATATTAGCCCCTTATTTGAAGGGTGTTGGGTGAATAGTTTCTCCCACTTGGCGGGTGGCTCTTGTATCCTGGGCACTATTTCTTTTGAGGTGCAGAAGCTTCTCAGTTTAATGTATTCCCATCTGTTGATCTCTGCTTCCACATGTTTGGAAAGTGCAGTTTCCTCCTTGAAGATGCCTTTAGTCTCAATGTCATGGAGTATTTTACTGATGTGTTGTTCTATATACCTTATGGTATCAGGTCTGATATCGAGGTCTTTAATCCATTTGGATTTTACCTCCGTACATGATGTTAACTGGGGGGTCTATGTTCGCTTTTTTGCAAGTGGCTAACCAGTTCTGCCAGCACCACTTGTTGAAGAGGTTTTCCCTGCTCCACTTAGGATTTCTTGCTCCTTTGTCAAAAATTAGGTGATTGTAGTCTGGGGGACAATGTCTGAGAACTCAAGCCTATTACACTGATCTGAGGGTCTGTCTTTATCCCAATACCATGCTGTTTTGATAACTATTGCTTTGTAGTACAGTTTAAAGTTGAGGAAAGTAATGCCTTCCATTTTCCTTTTCCATAGGAGTGCTTTAGCTATTCAAGGGTGTTTATTGTTCCAGATGAACTTCATAAGTGTTTGATGCACTTCCTTGAAGAATGTCATGGATATTTTTTTTTTTTTTGGTTTTTGGGCCACATCCGGCAGTACTCCGGGGTTACTCCTGGCTGTCTGCTGAGAAATAGCTCCTGGCAGGCACGGGGGACCATATGGGACACCAGGATTCGAACCAACCACCTTTGGTCCTGCATCAGCTGCTTGCAAGGCAAACGCCACTGTGCTATCTCTCCGGGCCCATCATGGATATTTTTAAGGGGATCGCATTAAATCTGTATAATGCTTTGGGGAGTATTGCCATTTTAATTATGTTAATCCTGCCAATCCATGAGCAGGGTATGTGTTTCCATTTCTGTGTGTACTCTCTATTTCTTGCAGCAGGGCTTTATAGTTTTCTTTGTATAGGTCCTTCACATCTTTGGTCAATTTGACTTCAAGATATTTGAGTTTGTGTGGCACTAATATGAATGGAATTGCCTTCTTGACTTCCTTCTCTTCCCTTTCATTATTGGTGTATAAAAAGACCATTGATTTCTGTGTGTTAATTTTGTAGTCTGCCACTTTGCATTATGAGTCTATTTTTCTAGAAGCTTTATGGTAGAGCCTTTAGGGTTTTCTAAGTAGAGTATCATATCATCTGCAAACAACGAGAGCTTGACTTCTTTTCCTATCTGGATTCCCTTGATATCTTTTTCTTGCCTGATCACTATAGCAAGAATTTCCAGTACTATGTTGAAGAGGAGTGGTGAGAGCAGACAGCCTTGTCTTGTACCAGAATTTAGAGGAAAGGCTTTTAGTTTTTCTCTATTGAGGATAATATTTGCCATTGGCTTGTGGTAGATGGCTTCAACTAGATTGAGATAGGTTCCTTCCATTCCCATCTTGCTGAGAGTTTCGATCAAGAATGGGTGTTGGACCTTATCAAATGCTTTCTCTGCGTCTATTGATATGATCATGTGATTTTTATTTTTCTTCTTGTTGATGTTGTATATGATGTTGATAGATTTACGGATGTTAAACCATCCTTGCATTCCTGAGATGAATGAAACCTACTTGGTCGAAGTGTATGATCTTCTTGATGATGCATTGGATCCTATTTGCCAGGATTTTGTTGAAGATCTTTGCATCAGCATTCATCAGGGATTTTGGTTGTAATTTTCTTTTTTGGCAGCATCTCTGTCTGGTTTTGGTATCAAGGTGATGTTGGCTTCATACATGCTGTTTGGGAGTGTTCCCCTTTTTCAATTTCATGGAAGAGCCTGGCTAGGATTGGTAGTAGCTCCTCTTGAAAGATTTGAAAAAATTCATTAGGAAATTCATCTGGGCCTGGGGTTTTGTTTTTGGGCAGATGTTTGATTACAGTTTCAATTTCCTCAGTAGTGTTGGGGGTATTTAGATATGCTACATTCTCCTTACTTAAATGTGGAAGGTTATATGTGTCCAAGAATTTTTCAATTTCTTCTAGGTTCTCATGTTTAATTGCATAAAGTTTCTCAAAGTAGTCTCTGATTACCCTTTGGATCTCTGTAATATCTGTCTTGATCTCCCTCTTTTCATTTCTAATACGGGTTATCAATTTTCTCTCTCACTCTCTTTCTTTGTGAGTTTTTCCAATGGTCTAACAATCTTGTTTATTTTTTTCAAAGAAGCAACTTCTGCTTTCGTTGATCTTTCGGATTGTTTTTTGGTTTTCCACTTCATTGAGTTCTGCTTTCAGCTTTGTTATTTCCTTCTGTCTCCCTATTTTTGGTTCCTTTTGTTGGTCATTTTCTAATTTTGTGAGCTGTGTCATTAAGTTATTCAGGTATGCCCCTTCTTCCTTCCTGATGTGTGCTTGTAGAGCTATAAATTTTCCTCTCAGGATCGCTTTTGCTATGTCCTATAGATTCTGGCAGTTTGTGTCTTCATTATCATTTGTTTCCAGGAAAGTTTTGATTTCCTTTTTGATTTCATCTCGGACCCACTGATTGTTCAGTAGCAGGGTGTTTAATTTCCAATTGTTAAAGTTTTTCTTCTGTGTGGCTTTGTAGTTCACATCTAATTTCAGACCCTTGTGGTCAGCAAAGGTAGCCTGCAAGATTTCTATCCTCTTGATTTAATGGAGGTATGTTTTATGTGTCAGCATGTAGTTTATTCTGGAGAATGACCCATGTACATTGAAGAAGAATGTGTATCCAGGTTTTTTGGGATAGAGTGTCCTCTATATATCTACTAGTCCTCTTTCTTCCATTACTCTTTTCAGGGCTAGTATGTTTTTGTTGGGTTTCAGTCTGGTTGATCTATCAAGTGTTGAGGTCTCCCACAATTATTGTGTTATTATTGATGTCTTCTTTCATATTTATCAGTAATTGTATTAGATAATTTGCTGGTCTCTCATTGGGTGCATATATGTTTAATAGTCTGATTTCTTCCTGTTGCACATATCCCTTGATTAGTACATAGTGTCTATCTTTGTCCTTTACCACTTTTCTGAGCATAAAGTTGGCATCATCAGATATTAATATGGCCACCCCAGCATTTTTGAGGGTGTTGTTTGCTTGGATGATTTTCCTCCAGCCTTTGATTTTGAGTCTATGTTTGTTCTAACTATTCAGATGTGTTTCTTGTAGGCAGCAGAAGGTTGGATTCATCTTTTTGACCCATTTTGTCACTCTGTCTTTTAATTGGTGAATTTAGTTCATTGACATTGAGGGAGATTATTGTCATAGGATTTAATATCATCTTTGTAGATAAGTTTGCTGTGTTTGTTCGTCTCCCTTGTCTTAGAGTAGACCTGTCAGTTTTTCCTTTAAGGCGGGTTTATCATCTGTGAAGTTTCTGAGCTGTTGTTTTATCCATGAAGCTATGTATTCTTCCTTCAAACCTGAATGTGAGTCGGGCTGGGTGCAATATTCTCGGTGAGGCATCCATTTTATTCAGTCTTGTCACAATATCCCACCACTGTGTCTGGCCTTGAGAGTTTCTTGTGACATGTCTGCTATAAGTCTTAGGGAAGCTCCTTTGAATGTAATTTCCCTTTTTGATCTTGCTGCTTTCAGTATTCTATCTCTATCTGTGGAATTTGTCATTGTAACGAGGATGTGTCTTGGGTGTTTTTCTTTGGGTCTCTTTTAGCTGGTACTCTTCGGGCATGCAGGATTTGATTGCATGTAGTCTTTAACACTGGGAGTATCTCTTTGATGATGTCTTTGACAGTTGATTCTTCTTGGAGATCTCCTACCTGGGTCTCTGGGACTCCAATGATTCTTATGTTGTTTCTGTTGAGTTTATCAAAGACTTCTATTTTTATCTGTTTGCATTCCTTGAGTACATTTTCCATTGCCTGTTCATTTGTCTTAAGGTTCTTTTCCAATTTCTTCTGTTGTGTTGAGTTTTTCTGCATCACATCTTCCAGTACTCCGATTCTCTCCTCAGCTGCTATTACCCTGCTGGCGAGGCCATCCATTGCGGTTTTCAGTTGAGCTACCGTGTTTTTCAGACCTGTTATTTCAGTTTGGACTTTTTTTTTGGGGGGGGGCCACACCCGTTTGACACTCAGGGGTTACTCCTGGCTATGCGCTCAGAAATCACTCCTGGCTTGGGGGGACCATATGGGATGCCGGGGGATCAAACCGTGGTCCATCCTATGCTAGCGCTTGCAAGTCAGACACCTTACCTCTAGTGCCACCTTCCTGGCCCCAGTTTGGACTTTTCTGATTTCTGTCTTTGTGTTCTGTTCAGATCGATCTATGCTTTCTTTGAGTTCTTCAAACATCTTCCATATTGCTATTTTAAGTTCCTTATCCTAGAGGTTAATCAGGTGGTTGGAATTTATTAGGTCATCCGAGCTTTCGTCTTCATTCTCTGTGCATGGTGTTTGCCTGCGAGGTTTCCCCATTGTCATGCTTGTAGTGTGGTTTTTCCTGCATGTTGTGTTGGGGTTCATTGGTTAGAAAGAGCGTGCAGCCACAAAGCAAAGTGGCTGCACTCTTCTGCTGCCTCTGGTTGACATTTTTGGGGGGTGCACTCCCCAGGCCTCTGAGGAGACCTTCAGGTATTCAGAAACACAAGCAGACAGGCACAGGAGAAGTTTCCCTTGAAGTCCTCAGAGTGAACAAAGGCACAGCAGGGTGGAGCCTCCGCAGGCCAGAGAGCTCAGCTTATTGGATGGTGACCCTCAGCAGAATTTAGCACTGGGCAGCTTCAAAATGCAGGTTTTTTTGGGGTGCGCTCCCTAGGCCTCTGAGGAGACCTTCAGGTATTCAGAAACACTCCCTCTCTCTTTCTTGTCCTTAACATTTAATATTCAGGAATCCCTTCACATGTGCAAATCATCTCCTTCACCCACAACTACAGGCCTCCTGATCTCAGCCTGAGGAAGAAATTCTTGACTGTTGGAGTTTTTACCCTGTACCAAGTTGCAACCTGCTTTTCCAGACTCATCAAGTGTCTTTGGTCGGACTTTTCGGAGTTTCAGACCCCTCATCTTTACAGATTGGTGTTGGACTCTGTAGAAATTTCACCTTTTGTAATTTTCTTTGAATTTTATACTACACTTCTTTTGACTATTTTAATTAATGTTTTTCCATTTTAGTTTTTAATCTTAGGAACTGATGTTGCATTACATTAGGATTTTGCTTTCTTGACTTTAGGTTAGTGGGTTAGATATTGTTGTCTATAATTTCCTAAATGATATTTTTGTCTGTTCTCGGTTTTTTTTTGCGTGGGCACATCATAGGCAAAAATACTAGGCTTAAAAGGAGGTTCTATCTATTTTGGATGGATCCTCATGTTGTTTGTTTACACAGGGAGGTTCTCTGCCTTAAACATTTTATTCTGGTTTGTGACTTAAGCTCCCATCTATAAATAATCGGCCATACTTGGTACATCAATTTCGGACCTCATGTGGACTTCTGCCTGGACTAAGAACTTGGATTAAGTTCAGATACCTATTTATCATCATTACAGTGTCCCCCACCCCATTGTGCAGTGGGTGTGTGCCTTTTCCTCCAAAATCAGGGCCTAATTCACTGCTTTCTGGTCTACCTAGAATGTATGGAAAATGTGCTTCTTCTTGCCTGCTACACAGCTTTTCTGGCGTCTCTTCGAAGGACCTCTGTCTATGAATTACAATTGGGCTTTCTAATTGCCCTGGGAGCTCCCCATCGCCTACTAGATTCTTGATCATTGAATTTCAGATTCTCCATCTGCTTTTCCAAGGAAAAATTACTTGGAATTCTTCATCTTGTACATCGTAGATCTATCATCTCTGAAGCTTGTAGTTGATTCCTTGACACGTTTCTGGATTTAGACACCCTGTGCTTAGGTTAGAAGTTTTTCTTTACATTTTTCTGTGATGCACTTATGCAAACAGCCGCTCTTTTATTATTGCTCAGTTTTCCTTTAATAATTATAGACAATATTACTTACTTGTGTATATTATTACTGTTTGTTTACTAAAATGGGGGAATTGTTGTGTATGTAAACATTTCAATGGGATTATTATGTTACTGACCCTAACCTGATCCGGTGATTGTGCACTACCCTAGGGTGTGACCTGGCATTCTACTCCCTACCCAGGGTGGTACCTGATTCTGCTCCCACCATAGGGTGGTACCTGATTCTGATGTATAAAAGCAAGGGTCTGTGGAAGGCAGGGGCTTTTTCTGGGAGGATTGATTCTGGGACTTTTGGCTTCAGCCTTGTCCACTGAATAAAGCTGATATCTTCTGAAGCCTGACTACCTGATAGCTTTATACCTGCTGCATTCACCTCAGAACTGCCAGCTGAACAGGGTGGCCAATGCGTGCGTGCTCTGAGCTGGAGGAGAACGATCTCATCCTCCATCCCTCCATCAGTCAGCCCTATAAAGGACTGACTTGCAACAGAGTGCAAGAGTGAGGGGAAACTGTGCATATCATTTCATTTCATTTTAGCACATAGTTCGTGTGCAGAGTGTTAAGTTTCAACTATTATTGTCACTGGCAGAGTGGTCCCTTCTGTACCCTAACTTTATGGCAAGCTTCTTACCAATGACCGGTTCTCCTGATTTTCATCTCTATTGTCTCTGGATATCCCAGCTATACTACCGTATTTGCTGGCGTATAAGACGACTTCCTCTCTTCCTCTCTGACTCTTGCCCATCTGAGCAGGTTTTTGACTGTGTAGATTCGGGACCAGAACATTGTCTAATTTGCATGCATCAAAAGCCTGCTTGGATTGGCTGAGTTAGAGAGGCAGTCCGAGCAGCCTGGCAGTGATTGGTGCAGGATCGAGTTGGAAAGTTCGTTTTGTGGCAATATTCAGACAATTTTCGTTGAGCGGCATATTGAAACATTTTTCAGGATATACTCGGCGTATAATGTGACCCCCGATTTTCTGTTGACTTTTTTTGTGTTTCAAAAGTCGTCTTATACGCCGGAACATATGATCTATTATTTTTCATATCCCACAAGTGAGTGAGATTCTTCTATGTCTGTTCTGTTTCCTAGGACACATTTCACTCAGCATAATACTCTCCATGTCCTTCCATGTATAGACAAATGTCATGACTTTATTTTTCCTAACAGCGCTACATGGAATTCCAGTGCATCTATGTACCCAAAAGATTCTTTATCCATTCATCTGATCATGGGCAATTGGGTTGTTTCCAGATCATGGCTATTGTAAATAGTACTACCAAGTGTGATTCGTGAGCACACAGCCAGAGTAAATATGAGGATGGCTTGGTGGGGATCCCAAAAGTATATAAAAAAAATTCAAAGGAGAAAGTCATTGATGTTTTAGTGTGTGTGTGTGTGTGTGTGTGTGTTTCAGCAATAGTGAGATCTCTGTAAATATGATTTTGGCAATGTTCAGGGGTTCCCTTTAAGGAGCCGGCGGAAGCAGCGCGACGACACGCCCAGGCGCGGGGCAGGAAGCGCCCGTGGCCGTCGCTTCCGGGTCCTCGCTCTCTCTCGCTCCGTCTCTCTCTCCGTGTCTCTTTCTCTGTCTCCCTCTCCCCCTCCCTCCCCGGGGTCCTCGTCCTGGCTTTCCGCAGTGGGACCCCGGGCGGGCTCTGCGCGCAGTGCTCACTCCCCGGAGCAGGAAGCCCGCTGCCGACCAGCGCCGTGCTCGGAGCCCTGAAGCGGCGCCGCGTTTGCCCGGGGCCGGCTTCTGCTTCCGCCGCCTCCCGTCTCCCACGCTGTGAGCCGGCGGCCGCGGGCTTCGGGCGCCTGCGCGTCGGAGTCGGACCGAGGCCCCGCCCCCGACGCCCGCCCCGAAGCCGAGTCGGCGGGAAAAGTCGGGCTCAGTCCGGAAACTCGGGCGCGTCGCGGACGTCACGGTGATCTCGCGGACGTCACATCGATCTCGCGGACAGCGCGCCACGTGGGCGAAGGCGCCGGGGGTGGGCGCCGGGTTCCAGGTGCCGATCGGGGCGGCGATCAGCGACACCCGGCGGGCAGCAGCCGGGCAGGGGCTGTGCTCCTCTGGGCTGCTCAGGACGGCGACTTTTCTCCAGGACTTGGCCTTGCCGCTGCGCCGTCGGAATCAGCCAGGCTGGAGGAGATGGGGTCTCCCCTGCTAACGTCCCGCCCCCAGGTAAGGGGCCGTGTGGGCTCCGAGAAGGACGGGGGAAGGGAAGGCGTGCGAGGCCCCCAGGAGCGGGGGACTCAGATGTTTCAGGCAGGAACTGGAGAGGGGGTGGCTGCTGGCACTCCTTCAGGGGCCCCGGTCTCTGCACTTTGTTCTCCGTTTTGTTCTTGTGTTTATTTTGGGAGCCAAGCAGGTGTGGCTCAGACCTTCCTCCTGAATCAGTGTTCTGGAGTCACCCCTGCCAGTCTGAGATGGTATTAGATGTCAGGTGCCAGGGTTAAGCTTCTGGTAATAGAATGTTGGTCCACGACTCCTTGATCCCGGGATTTCTGCCATAAAATAACATTCCTCCCTCACCTGGAGAAAGGCTTTTTGATTTATTTCGAAGTGATGTCACCGTGCTGAAAGGAAATTCTTCTGGCTCTGCATTCTGGAATCATACCTTTTACGGCTGGTAACCTAGGGGGTATCAGAGATTCAGCCTGGACAGTCCCATCTGAGGCAAGTGCCCAGTAAATTGTCTTGATGGTCCAGCACAAGATTCTGTACTGTTTTTCTGTGACTCTTAGATGCCAGGCTCTTGGGTTACTGATTGTACCCTAATTAGTCATTGTACTCCACCCTAAGGTGTGATCTGATGATAGTATGTATGTTGCATTATTCTTTACCTGGTATTCTTTTCCCACCCTACGGTGGGACTTGATTCTTGTCCATAAAAGCAGGGGTCTGAGGAAGGCAGAGGTTCATTCTTCCTCTTCTGAGCTGCACTCCTTCTAGGAGCAGAAAGCTTGGGTGGTTTGAATTCCTTGCTTGAGCACTGGATTTCCTGAACCCATTCTTGTACTCCTTCACTGTGTGAATTATTTCCTACGGGTCTTTACAACTGGAACTGTTCCCCCTGACCTAATTGGACAGGAGGATAGGAGCTGCCTTCCCTGCCTGGGAGCTTGGTGGGAATCAAACCTCAGCCATCTCCTAGAGAACTGACCATTCACCAGGCTGATGCCTGGGTCCCTACCTCTGGGCTCCTGATGAAGAATTTTCCAAGTCTTATCGGAAAGAACACAGCAAGGACCTTTCCTACATGTGCTTTCGTTTGGTTTTAGTTTTAGGTGCTTTGTGCTGTGCTGCGTCTGCTTTTCTGTTTTGTCCGGAATTTTGTGCCACATTGGTGGTGCTCAGGCTTTTCCTTGATTCTACACACAGGGCTCTCTCCAGGTGACATAGGGGACACTAGCCTGTGCCTGGGATTGATCCATTCTGCACCCTCCCTGGCAGTATTGCTCAAGACCCGGGCATGCAGCTCAACTCTTGTCCTTTACTCTGCAGAGTCAGGCTCTGCAGCCACACTTGTCCTCAGTAAACCAGGTGTACTTCCAAAGCCTCCTTGTCTGCGGTCCCATGACTGTGGTTCTAATTGGGAAACAGGAACAAAGGATCTTTCTGGAAGCCATAGTTACTGGGAATTGGGTCATTTTCTTTTCTTGGGGAGGGGTCGAGCTTGGTCATACCTTTGGTGTTCAGAGTTTATTCCTGGCTCTGTACTCAGAAATTGCTCCTGGCAGGCTCAAGGGACCATATGGGATGCCGGGAATTGAACCAGCGTTTTTCTGGTGTTGACTACATGCAAGGCGAATGCCCTACTGCTGTGCTATTGCCCCGGCCTCTGTTGGATCATTTTGACCTGCACCAGGAAGAATTTGGGTGTGAACCATGAGTGCTGACATCTCCAAATGCAGGTTTGATTCACTCACTGGACCCTGAATTTACCTTTTCGACATTTGTATCCTGGGCAGAGATGGGCTCTGGCAGCAGGAGGGGCTAGTGTGTTTTGGGGCCACATCCAGAGTTGCTGTTTTAGCTCCTTTGGCTTTGTAGTCTTGATTTCATCCACCAGTGTTGTGTGAATCTAATGCAGGGGTCCTCAAACTTTTTAAATAGAGGGCCAGTTCACTGTCCCTCAGACCATTGGCGGGTCTATCTATAGTAAAAACAAAACTTATGAACGAATTCTTATGCACACTACATATATCTTATTTTGCAATGAAGAAACAAAACAGATACAAACAATGCAAATACAATATGTGGCAGGGACCTGGAATCCCTCTGGGTCTCTAAGGGATCCTCTCTGACACCCTCCTTTGTGTGCTTAGAGCTTGGTGACCTTCCCTGATGTGGCCATGAGCTTCTCCCCAGAGGAGTGGGCATGCCTGGACGTTTCTCAGAAGAAGCTCTACAAAGATGTGATGCTGGAGACCTACGAGCACCTGCAGGCAGTAGGTGAGCGCTGCCCTGGCCCTGGGTAGGTGCTGTGGGCTACAACCTGGGATGACAGGGAGGTGCCTGGATCTACAGAAATATGGGCTCAACAGGGGACATGACATGATTCTGCTGAGCTCAAGTTCAAGCCCTTCCCTACTATTCTATTTTTTTTTTTGTTTTCAAAGTTTTTCTTTATTTTGGTTTTGGGCCACACCCAGCAGCGCTCAGGAGCTAGTCCTGGCTCTGCTCAGAAATATCTCCTGGCAGGCTAAGGGGACCACATGGGGTGCTGGCAGTCAAACCTGGTCCTGTCCCAGGTTGGACAAAAGCCCTATGGCTCTGCTATCTCTGGCTTTATTTCTCAGATGAATCCAACTTTATATTTGTAAATGTCTTTTCAGTGACTAGCGATATACATTGTTTCACGGGTTTGCCATATCTGGGCCAAAATGGATTTGATCCCTGACTCTACATATGCCCTCCTAACAGTGTGCCCCCTGAGCACAGACCCAAAGGTCTACCCTGAGTTTGGCCAAAAGTGTTGTGATTTCATGAACCGGGTGATCTTAGCCTCTGGACTCTGATTCAAGGATCATTCCTGACGGGTTTTGGCATCATCTTAGTTGCTAGTGATGATCCATGGGTTGTCTTGTTTATGGTCACATGTTCTCCTCTCTACTATTCTTTGAATCCTAATGAGATGCAAAATTTATGGGTGAGTTCATTTCTTTTCATTATTTCAAAAGTTCCACTTGGTAGTAGATCCTGGGGTCTTCCCAGTGCTTACTGGGACATTGTTTTGGGCTGGTATCAAATCTGATGTTCCTGCATACAGATCATGTTAACCAATACATTGCATCCTTTCTCAGGCCACAGACAATTTGACTTTTTCGTTTGTTTTTGTTTTTGTACTACACAGGCATTCCAGTGTAGTAAGACATACTTTTTGAATGAAAGTTTTTCTGTCTAGGGAATATATACACAGAAGAGGGATTGCCTAGTCATATGGCAGCTTAATTTTGAGGACAGTGAGAACCTTCCATACTGTTTTCCAAAGAGGTTGGATCAGGCAGCATTCCCACGTGGAGCAGAGGAGAGTTCCTTTCTGACCACAGTCCCACCAGCAGAGACTGTTCCCAGTAGTTTTGATGTGTGCTGTCTTCACTGGTGTTAGATGATATCTCATTATTGTCTTGATATGGAATTCCCTAATGATAAGTGATTGTAAAATAAAATCCACAAGTTGTGAAATCACCCCTTAAGCAGAGTAGCGTCAAAGAAATAACCCAAGCTAGTCAGATGAGAGTAATGGCTTCTCTAGGTCTCTGCCAGAGCCCAAAACCAGTACTCTATTTTCTTTTATTAAACCAATTCCCAATACACCAATAGGGGGAAGGTTGAGAGTAATCCAGGAGGGCTTTGTATATCAAAAGAGAGATTTAAGGGAAAAAGGACAATGGGGGAATGCCTTTTTGTTTTGGGTTAATAGCTGGGTGCCATGTCACAATTTCACCTTCCTGTTTAGAGCACAACAAAAATAGGAAAAGCTGGGGCCAGAGAGATAGCATAGCGGTAGCGCGTTTGCCTTGCAAGCGCTGACCCAGGACCATGGTGGTTCGAATCCTGGCAACCCATATGGTCCCCCGTGCCTGTCAGGAGTGATTTCTGAGCCGAGAGCCGGGTGTGCCCCGCCCCCCCCCCCAAATAGGAAAAGCTATAAGTTTTGTTCTACTGTTCTCTGCCAGTCAGGAACCCTATATCAGAAGTTATAAAAATGGGTATTTTGCAATAGGCACAGTAAAAGTTGGCTATAAAATCACCAAAGGTCGGGCCCAGAGAGATAGCACAGCGGCGTTTGCCTTGCAAGCAGCCTATCCAGGACCAAAGGTGGTTGATCCGAATCCCGGTGTCCCATATGGTCCCTCGTGCCTGCCAGGAGCTATTTCTGAGCAGACAGCCAGGAGTAACCCCTGAGCAACGCTGGGTGTGGCCCAAAAACCAAAAACCAAAAAAAAAAAAAAAGAATCACCAAAGGTCAGATTGTGCATACATATTCTCAAAACAATCCATTTATTTCATATCTTTGTTTTAAAATATTTATTTCATAGACTTCTCTGAACATAAACATTAGAACCTTTCTGCAAGTACACTGAACTTGAAAATGCTTAAGCATTCTTACACCAAGCACTGTTATAAGAGTCTAGAACATTTGAGTTTCTTCTCATACATCTCAAACAAAATCACAAGAACATTTCTGCAGATATATATAGTTTAAAAGTAAGTTTGCTAAAATTCTTTGTGTGTGTGTGTGTGTGTGTGTGTGTGTGTGTGTGTGTGTGGTTTTTGAGTCACACCCGGCAGTGCTCAGGGGTTACTTCTGGCTCCATGCTCAGAAATTGCTCCTAGCAGGCACAGGGGACCATATGGGACGCCAGGATTCGAACTGATGACCTTCTACATGAAAGGCAAATGCCTTACCACCATGCTATCTCTCCAGCCCTGCTAAAAAACGTTCTTATTATGACCACTGTAATAAGAGTAATAGTAATAAGAATATAGTATTTGAAGTTCCTTTTCCATAGACTTCTGTGGACAAAGACATTAGAACATTCAGACATAATTGGTGAATAAGTTGCTAAATAATATACACAAACATCATAGCAATTAGGAAACATTCACTAGGATAGCTGAGAACTTTTAAAAATCTAACGTTTTGCCTTTCTTTGGAACTATGCAAAGTGATATTCAACCATTAAGGTTGAATGCTTGTTTGCAGAGGGTATAGAGCAAAACAGAAGCTATTAGAATCTATACAGGAAGAACATACAGTTTAATCAGCAATATAATGACAGATGCAACTAGGATCAATAGATTAACCTATGAACAGTTTCTCCCCAGTTTGGTCTTCTGCTGGGCTTGGATCCTCCATCTTCTCCTTCTATAGTAGGCTGGTGAGGTCATCTGGGATGGAAATGCCTTCAGTTCCTGAGCTGGAATCTGGGTGGCAGACCCGTTTATCTCCCTGCTATTATTAATGTTTCCCTCAAATGGAGCTTTCTCTTTGGCTTCTATAGCATCAATGACATCGATATGTTGGGTGGGCCAAGGTCCTCACACAAAACACTTTAGTAGAAGAAAGGTGGTAGGGTCTCAGTCTCTGGGATGCTACTCCGTCTTCAGCTCTTTCCCATCACTGCCTGCTTCTGCCTGACAGGGTCTCTAACACATTCAGAGCAGGGCCAGTGTCCACCAATGTTCCGGTGATGGGCACTGCACAGCACCATCGTGTGGTCTTCTTGGGTCGTGGGTCTCTGGAGGTCAGTTGAAATAAAATCTCCAGTGTTGTGAAATCACCCCATGCACCATAATTCTACCTACCTCCCCCTCCCCCCACATGCAGACAGGTTTGAAGAAGCAGGGTAGTGGTGAAGAAATAAAAACAAGCTAGTCAAGAGAGAGTAAAGGAGTCAGTGGTCTGCCAGAGCCAAAAGTCAGAACTCTTCTTTCTTTTATTAAGCCAATTCCAAGTACACCAGGAGGGGGAAGGTGGGGAGTAATCCAGGTGGGATCTACATATCAAAACATTTATTGGGGCCCGTGTGGTGGCGCTAGAGGTAAGATGCCTGCCTTGCCTGCGCTAGCCTAGGACGGACCTAGGTTTGATTCCCCAGCATCCCACATGGTCCTCCAAGTCAGGCGCGATTTCTGAGCTCATAGCCAAGAGTAACCCCTTAGCGTCACTGGGTGTGGCCCAAATACAAAAAAAATATATATATATATATATATATTTATGGGAAAGAGGAAGATGGGGGAGCACCTTTGTTTTGGGTTAATAGTTGGGTGTCCTCTTACAGTTTTAGTTCTTGGGCCACAAACAGAGGTGCTCAGGGGCAACTCCTGGCTCTGCACTCAGAAATCACTCCTGGCAGACTGGGAGACCATCTGCGATACTGGGTATCAAACTTGTTTCCATCCAGGATTTGTTGTGTGCAAGGCAAACAACTGCCACTGTGCTATCACTGATCCCATTGGACAGTATTTTAAATGGGATAGACTCTTCGATCTCTTTCTCCTCTGAGTCATTATTTGTATAAAGGAATGCAACTGTCTTTGTCTCCTGTCACTTTGCTGTATTGGTTTATTGTTTCTAGGAGCTTTAGTGTGGGCTCTTTAGGGTCTTTGATGTATAGTACCTTGTTATCTGCAAATATAGTTTCAGTTCCTCCTTTCTGATTTGGATTCTTTGATTTCCTTCTCCTGTCTGATTGCTATTATTTGGACTTCTAATACTATGATGAATAAGAGTGAAGGCAGAGGACATCCTTGCCTAGTGCCTGACCCTAGTGGAAATGCTTTCAATTTTTTGCCATTAAGAATAATGTTGACTGGGCCGGAGAGATAGCATGGAGGTAAGGCGTTTGCCTTTCATGCAGAAGGTCATCGGTTCAAATCCCGGCGTCCCATATGGTCCCCCGTGCCTGCCAGGAGCAATTTCTGAGTATGGAGCCAGGAATAACCCCTGAGCACTGCCGGGTGTGACCCAAAAATCACAAAAAAAAAAAAAAAAAAAAAAAAAAGAATAATGTTGACTGAGTCATTTTTATAGGTAGCTATTACTATCTTGAGGAAATTTCCTTCATACCTATTTTGTTGAGGGTTTTCTTCATGAATAGGTGTTGGATTGTGTCGAATGCTCACTCTGCAACGATAGATATGATCATGTGATTTTTATCCTTCCTTTTACTGATGTGTATGATATTGATTTATTTGTGTATATTGATTCATCCTTGCATTTCTGAAATATAAAACCCACTTGGTCATGATTATAATCTTTTTGATGTGTTGTTGGATTTGGTCTGCTAAGATTTTTTTAAGGATTTTTGCATCTTTGTTCATAGTGAGATTGGTAAGTAGTTTTCTTTCTTGGTAATACCTGTCAGCTTTGAGAATGAGTGTGATATTAGCCTCATAGAAGGAATTTGGGAAGATTCCCATCTTTTCGATATTTAGGATAGTCAGTGGTAACTCATCTCTAAATGTTTTATAAAATTCACCTGTAAACCCACCTAGTCCTGATGGGAATTTCTTAATTACTGTTTCAATTTCCTTATTTGTGATAGGCCTGTTTAGGCTTTTTACTTCCTCACTCGGTATTGGAAGATATTTTTCCAGAAACTGTCCATTTCTTCTAGGTTCTCTAGCTTAAGTGACTACAGTTGTTCATAATAAACTCCTTTGATGCCTTGGATTTCTTGGGGGTGCTGTTGTAATCTCTCCCCTTTCATTTCTGTTCCAATTTATTTGAATATTTCCCTTTTTTTCCTTGTGAGTCTTGCCAGCGGTTTGTCTGTCTTGTTTATTTATTAAAAAAAAGAACAAACAAACAGCTCTTCCAGGTGCCAGAGAGATAGCATAGAAGTAAAGCGTTTGCCTTTCCTGCAGAAGGTCATCAGTTCGAGTTTCGGCATCCCATATAGTCCCCTGTGCCTGCCAGGAGCAATTTCTGAGCATGGAGCCAGGAGTAACCCCTGAGCACTGCCAGTTGTGACCCAACCCCCCACACACAAATAAATAAATAAATAAAATAAATTAAAAAAGCAGCTCCTGGTCTCATCAATTCTTGTGTTGTTTATATTGATCCTATATTGTTGATTTCTGCTCTGGTTATATCATTTCTTCTGCTTGTGTTTGGGTTCCTTTGCTGTTGGTTGTCCAGATATTTAAGGTGTCTCTTTAGGTTGTTGATTTTGTCTTTTTCTTTCCTCATGTAGGCTTCTATTACTATGAGTTTCCCCTAATTACTGCTTTAGCTCTGTCCCATAGATTTAGTCAGTTTTTTTCTTCATCATCATTCATCTCAAGGAATCTCTTTATTCCTTGATTTCCTCTTTGATCCAAGTTTTTTTTGAGCAGCACGTTGTTTAGTTCCCAGGGGTTAGGTTTTCTCCACATCTTTTTACAATCAATCTTGATCTCTGTGGCATCATGGTCTGATATGGTGCTCGGTATAATTTTTATATTTGTGAGCTTATGTATGTTAAACTTGTGTCCTGAAATATTTCTTCTAGAGAAGGTTCCATGTGTGCTTGGATGTGTAGAAGAATGTGTGTGAAGAATGTGAATTCAGCTTTTTGAGGAGAAATGGTCCTGTATAGATCCATCAGTCCTACTTCTTCTAGTTTCTCATTTAGGGCTCTTATGTCTTTGCTAGTGTTCCGACTAGTGGATCTGTCTACCAGAGATAATGGTGTTGAAATCTCCCACTACTATCATGTTTCCATCCATATGTTTTTCTAGGTTTGTGAGTAAAAGCCTTATATATTTCTCTGGCTCTACATTTGGTGCATAATGTTGATCAGGGTTAGTACTTCTTGGTCTATTCTTTCCCTGATCAATAAGTAGTGTCCATCTTTGTCTCTAAGTACTTTAGTAAGGTTAAATGCAGTTTGGTCTGATGTAAGTATGGCTGTCCCAGCTTTTGTTTGTTTTTTAGTAGCTTATATAATTTTCTATCCTTTTATTCTAAATCTTTGTCTATCTTGAACTTTGAAGTGTGTTTCCTGCAGGCAGCAGGTGGCTGGGCTTTATTTCCTGATATGAGCTGCTACTCTGTGCCTTTTGCTGGGAGAGTTTAGTCTGTTAACATTTATGGAAGTGATTGACAGATAGGATTCCTGTGCCATTATATTGTGTAGAGTTGTTGTTACAATTGGGTATTTGGTTAATGTAATTGTTCTTTGAGTAGTTCATTTAGAGTCAGTTGTTAGCATGAATTTTGCAAGCTCAATTTTGTTCGAGAATGTTTGTTAACCCTCCCTCTCACATAAATGAGCGTTTGTTCAGTAGTGAACTCTAGGTTGAAAGCTTCTTTCATTTAATACTTTGAATATGTTATTCCACTTCTTTTGCTTGGGTTGTTTTAAATGAGAGATCTGGTGATTCTTTAACTTTATTTAATTATTTATTTACTAATTTATTCGTTGGACCACACCCTTCAGTGCTCAGGGACTACTCCTGGCTCTGCACTCAGAGATCTTCCCTGGCAGGCTGGGGAACCACATGTGATGCTAGGAATCGAACCAGGTCCCTCCCCAGTCGATCTACATGTAAGGCAAATGACGCTCAGGGGTTACTCCTGACTATCATCTCAGAATTTACCCCTGGCTTGGGGGGACCATATGGGACGCTGTGGGGTGAAACCGTGGTCCATCTTAGGTTAGCCGTGTGAAAGGCAAACGCCCTACCACTTGCTCCACTGCTCCAGCTCCTCCCTAGTTTGATTCTTAGGTTCTTTTCTTTATACTTAAAGTTGTTCCAACTGTACTGCTTTAAAGAGTCCGTCTCTCTCTCTCTCTCTCTCTCTCTCTCTCTCTCTCTCTCTCTCTCTCTCTCTCTCTCTCTCTCTCTCTCTCTCTCTGCCATTTGGATTACTATATGCTATGCTGCTTTTCTGTTGGGGTCTATTTTGTTGGCACTGTTTTTGCCTCTGATTTGTATAGCAGCCTCTTTCCAGAGAGTTGAAATTTCTCTGTTGTTCTCTCTCACTGGTTTTTCTTCTTTCACTTTTTCCTCCCACTGGTATTTCTTATCATTCGGAGATCATTTCCTTTGTCTTTGTTCAATAGGTACCTTACATTTTCTTCCAATGATTTGTCTGTCCTTTGTTTTTGTTTGCTTATTTGTTTGTTTTTGTTTTGTTGTTTTTGGGTCACACCCGGCAGCACTCAGGGGTTACTCCTGCTCAATGCTTAGAAATCACTCCTGGCAGACTTGGGGGACCATATGGGATGCTGGGATTCGAACCACCATCCTTCTGCATGCAAGGCAAACACCCTATCCATGCTGTCTCTCCAGGCTTGTCCTTTCTTTTTTGACTTCTTTATTAACGCTGGCTTGCATTTTGTATTTGACTTTGTACAATTCTCTAGCTGTGTATATCTGATATTGTGACTTGCTAACATGTTTTTTTATTTCCTTCAGTTCCATTTGTATGGATTCCGTCACCTTCTGAAAGAGTTCTTTGAATTGGTTGAATTGTTCGTCTATAGATAGCTTATGTTCACCAGCTAGTAACTCCTTGGTTTCTGCTGCTGAAAACTTAAGTGTTGATTTTAGGTGCTCAACTATAAGGCTCAGGTGTTTTGGTGAATGTGGAAATTTGCCAGGATTTCTCTCCAAATCCCAACTACAGGTTCCTTAGTTTTCCCATTGTTCTTTGCATTTGGTGGGTTGGAATGCTGTAGTTGCAGGGTGTTTAAGAAAGTGATCTATTGGATGGATTGCATAAAAAGTGGCTAGTGGTATATCTGCTTTAGAGGTTATTTTTCTAAAACAAGTGAGATTATCTGAGTACAATAAAAAAATTGCAACTGATCCATTGGTTTGTTCAACTGGGCTTTTAGATGTGTATTTTCTAGGAAAAAGAAGTGCTAGGTCCAATAAGCCAGGAAATATATGATGTACATTGAAATGTTCTTACACAAATGCACCAACATCCTTGTAGTTTAGGAAAAGGAGGATTGGTGGGAGGGCCCAAAGGGTCCCTGTCTCCACTCTGACACAGACCAGAAATCCTGAAATGGCACAGGAGGGAAAAGGGATGAGGACCAGAAGCAAGCCTCCAGCCTCCTCTTTTTAAGATAACTTTGGGCTTTAGCAGTTCTTGGTTTTACTCCCGGCTTTTCACTCATTGCTCACTCCCTGAGGGTCTCAGGGAAGTACAGAGGGTGCCAAGGTCAAATGAAGAGTGGCCATGTGTAAAACCAGTACTGACCTGTTGCTCCCCCATCCCTCTGCTGTATTATCCAGTCCCCTCAATGAAACTCTTATTTTATCCTATTCTCATCTCTGTAATAACCAACATGCATATGGTAGCAGCGATTCTGTTCTTCGTTTGTTCAATGATCTGATCATTTTCATTAGGGAGCCAGACTCATGTATGGACTGCTGTGCCCTTCATTGTTTCTAACCCAAGATTGTCCTTCTGCAGCAGGGTATTTTGGGGTAAAGCCTGCGCTAATCACCTGGTTAGAAGGAGGAGTCCTGGGGAGGCTGCCACGAAGCCTGTTTACCTGTGAGTGTGGAAAGAGCCTACTGGGCTCACAGTTTGGTTTGGATATGGATTGTCATGGGCCTGTGTGAGATGGGGGCCCTGGGCTTGGGCCTTGGGACTCCCAGAGCATTGGTGCATGACCTCTTTTGCTCCTTTTCAATTCCCTTGTTGTTGAGTCCCAGAATAATCTGTAACTTTGTTATCTTGCCTTTGCTCTTTTGGTTCTGTGTCTGTGGGTGTTTAGAACAGATCCTGAGATTCCTTCACTCCCTGTTGTGCTCTCAGTGTGTTTGCACAGCCCCATGTCAGGGTGCCCTTCTCAGGTCCTCCTGTCTTTTTTTCTTTGCTCTCTTAATCATTATGGGGTTTTTGATATCCCCTGCAATATATCTTCGCTGTTAACTTGGCTGGGTATTTGTGAATCCAAGAACAGTCCCCAGAATGAGAAATTACTTCCCATCCCCTTGTCCCCTTTCGGGGGAAGACCTTGATAATATTTATCCACAGCAAATAATAATCCACACAGACAAGAAGGATAGGGTGTAAAAGATCGGGCAAGGAGAGCCAGAGAATCCTCCTGCAGCCAGCAGCTTTCACAGAAGGACCCCTCTCCTCTCTCCCTCAAGCTATTTATTCTCAACTCCACAGCGCCCCACCTGGAAGGGCTAGGTGGGGCAATAGTCACAGAACAATCCTAAGGAAACACTTTTATATACAATTCCAAGAATCATCTTATGGAAACTTTTTCATATGCTACAATTTCCCCCTTTTTTTTGTAAAGAAACAGTAATAATGTACAGAAGTAATATTTTTCATAATTGTAAAAATAATAACTAAGCAATTGTAAAAGAGTGGCTGTTTGCATAAGTGCATCACGGAAAAAAGTATAGAAAAAAAATTTTTTTAACCTAACACAGGGTGTTCAAAACCAGAAACAAATGTAAAGGAATCAACTACAAGCTCCAGAGTAGAATAAAATCTACAGCGTCCAAGATAATCAATTCCGAGTAAGTATTTCCTTGGAAAAGCAGAAGTCAAGTATGAAATTCCAAGATTCAGGACCTAATAGGCCATGGGGAGCTCCCGGGGCAATCACAAAGCCCGAAAGTAATTCGGAGACAGAGATCCTTAGATGAGATGCTCACAAGGCTGCTTATCAGGCGAGAAGAAACACATTTTCCATTCCAGTCCAGTTTGAGTAGAAGAAAGCCCATCTTTGGAGGCAGTGAATTAGGCCCCTATTTCGGAGGAAGAGGCACACACACACCTGCACAATGGGCGCCAAAGTAAAGAAGATCCATAGGTACTTGAATTCAATCCAAGATGAGTTCTAGTTCAGTCAGCAGTTCATAAGAGGTCCGAAAATGAAGAACCATGTACGGCCGATAATTAGGTGGGAGCTTAAGTTCAAAACCAAAACAAAATGCTTAGGGCAGAGAACCTCCCCGTGTAAATGAAAAAATTGAGGGTCTATCCAAAATGGATAAAACCTACTAGTGCACCTGCTATTTTTTCCAATGATGCGCCCATGTAAAAGGCCAAAATACCAGCCAGGATTACAATCTAGCAACTTATTTATGACAGTATCTAACCCCTAATCCAAAGCAACAAAAGTAAAACCTTAATGAAATACCATATCAATTTTGAGAATTAACACCTACAATGTAAAAACATTAATTACAGTAATCAACAAAAGTGTAGAATCAAATATAACTTTACAGGATTACAATTATAAAACTACAAGAGCTGAAATTTCTCCCAAGTTCAAAAACCACTATGAAAAGATAGGGAGTCCAGAACTCCCAAAAGTCCGACCAAAGAAACTTGATGAGTCAGGGAAAGCAGTTGTAATTAGAAGCAGGATACAGCACTGCAACAGTTTACGATGTCTTTCTCAGTCAGAGATCAGGAGGCTTGTCATAGTGGGTGATGATTTGCACACGATGATTTGCATATGTGGAGGGATTCCTGAAAATAGACTGTTAGGGACTAGGAAAAAAAGAGGGAAGGATAAGTAAGAATAAATTGGGGAAGATAAAGTCAGGAAAAAAGAACTATATACAAAACATGTAAGACATACAGACACACAAGACATACATAAACATATTTCACAAAAACATGGCCATCACTCACTCATACTTACCAAAAAATGTTTGCTGGGAAGGATCCCAAATAGAGCAAAAACAAATAAACAAACAAAAAATTCAGCTGAATCAACAAAAAGCGCTTTAAAATACAATAGCCGGCAAACAGTTTAGATGAAAATCTTCAAGTTCACAGCAACAACAAAAGATGTATTTTTAAGGCATAGTCGAGTAAATCTGCAAGAGAATTTCATGCACAATATGACCAAGGAAACCAGTAATACAAGTAGAGACAAGTAATTCTATCGTAACCATAGATGATGAGCACTGTAAAGAGAGTCCACCTAGAAGGTACTGTTATGTCAAAATTATGAATTCACCTCCATCTTGAAGCCTAAATTGAGGCAAATAAAACAATGACGTTAGAGAGAAAGAGTGAAAGTTGTTAGATGAGTATATCTCAATATATTGCTATATAATACCTTAGTATGATGAGGAAGCTTTCTCTCGAGTGAGCCTGGATCAATAGTGGTATTAAGACATAAATACAGGGCCCGGAGAGATAGCACAGCGGTGTTTGCCTTGCAAGCAGCCGATCCAGGACCAAAGGTGGTTGGTTCGAATCCCGGTGTCCCATATGGTCCCCCGTGCCTGCCAGGAGCTATTTCTGAGCAGACAGCCAGGAGTAAGCCCTGAGCACCGCCGGGTGTGACCAAAAAACAAAAAAAACAAAAAGACATAAATACATCATACAAGCAACTACAATGGGGATTCATCATATTAAATCCTATTCAGCGGGAGTACCTGTGAAATGAATCATAAAGCATTAATGACAACTAACAAATAAAATAAATAATTATTAAGCATTTATAGTAGATCTCTGAGAAGTATAAAACAGGATGTATGCTGCTGTGGATTTTACCGATGCAGTAGGAATTTTCTTGATCTTCTTGTCATCAAAATTGATCCAGTGTTGTCTTAAGTCAATATTACAGTATGTTGTACAGTGTCCAAAGTGAAGTTTACCAAAATGATTAGACACTGATGATAGGGGCCGGAGAGATAGCATGGAGGTAAGGCGTTTGCCTTTCATGCAGAAGGTCATCGGTTCGAATCCCGGCGTCCCATATGGTCCCCCGAGCCTGCCAGGAGCGATTTCTGAGCATGAAGCCAGGAGTAACCCCTGAGCGCTGCTGGGTGTGACCCAAAAAAAAAAAAAAAAAGACACTGATGATAAGATGTATTTTTCAGTTTTGTAATCTTTTTCCTGAGTGAATTCTGCTAAGTTGAGGTCTTCTAAAGGAAAATCCACATAAGTGAGTAGTTTTTTAATTTGTTTGCCATCAAAAGCAAAACGTTTCAAATGAATTATTAATACTGGAGGTAATTTCCATAAGTATGTCCTCTTCAAAAAGTCCCTTTTACTGTTGCAGCTGTTACAATGAATTCTATTGTTATCTTTCAAATCTTCTTCTTTAAAGAATTCAACGAGGCATTCTTGTAACGTACATTTATCTGTAGGCTTGATTGCCAGGGACAACTGAACAAATGTCTCATATACCTCAGACTTTTGGTGACATGTGAGACACTGTAGTATAGATTTGAACTGTCCTTGAAAGAGGTCATATATAAGAGATTTGTGAGCCTTTTGGTGTTTAGGCCTAGATTGTTCATGTTTTTCATTGTCTATCAGGTGTATAGTTTTATCTGCTATTGAATTTTCAGTAAGCAAATCCTGATGTAGCTCCTCTATAAGGAACATCAATAATTCGTGAGGATCCTGTTGGTTGTGTCCGGCAAATTGGTCATTAAGTAAACCAATTGTTGCTTTGAAGTGTTCAGGATTGACATTCCTATGACATCCATCTCCCATGATTTTTATGAGATGACCGAATTGTTCTGCTAATTTACCTTTATGTCCACTTGGATTTTCTTTGTTAATGTCTTTTTTATAATGATCTTGATAAAAATACTGAGTTAAGTCTGAAATATTATACAGGCATTGTAATATTGAGTTCATATAGCATGAGTTACCTAAATTTTGTAATCCAGTAAATGTAGGTTTCTTTTTCTCTATTTGCATTCTGGAATGTAAGGGATTCTTACTCTTGTCTGCCTTATTCAAGGTATTGGGTGTAAACGTTAATCCCTTGTTTACTTTCCCAGAGGCCACAGCAGTGTTACAATTGTCAGTGTTTTGAGCATTTTGTGTGGGGGCAGGCTTGCAGTCCCAGCAACCTGATCCTGGTGGTTTGTACTAATTCGATTTCTGATGAGGCGTAAAGGGACCCAAAATTTCTTGGAGGGGTTGTCATTTGTACCAACATATGCATATCCCCTTCCTCTCAGAAGAAGATATCCAGCGATCCATTTTTCATCCTCTTTGATCCAAACCGGTATATGTGATGTTTCTTGTCTCTGAATATCTTCTTTAAAGTGTCTTTCCCCAGCAGTGTAACTTTCCCTTTGGGGTAAATTTAGGTAATAGTGTGAGAAGAGTCAAAGATAGCAGCTCAGTAGGTGCTAAACCTCTTTTTCTATTCTTTTGTAATTGAGTTTTTGTAATTGAGTGGGCTCTTTCCACAATGGCCTGTCCTTGGCAATTGTAGGGGATTCCTTTTAGATGTTTTATCTGCCATTCTTTACAAAAGAATTCAAAAGTTTTGCTGATATAGGCGGGTCCATTATCAGTTTTAATGGAATACGGAACACCCATAACTGAAAAGCATTGTAAAAGAAAACTGCAAACTGCCTTAGACTTTTGGGAAGACATAGAGATTGCCCAAATAAATCGAGAATAAGTGTCCACCACCACATGAAGATAATGTTTCTTTGGAAATAAATCTGTTTTAGTTACATCCATTTGCCACAGTTCATTAGACTGTAAGCCTCTTGGGTTTGCTCCTGCTATGTGAGTCTTTTTTGCTAATGGGGCACATATGTCGCACTTTTCTATAATTTCTCTAGCTTGCCTCCCATTGAATCTGGTAATTTACATGTAAGCGGCGAGCATTTGTGTGTAATGCTGTATGTTCTTCTGTAGGTGACTTGAATATAGGCATTGCCAACAAATCTGCAGTTTTATTTCCTTGAGCCATTGGCCCTGGAAGACCTGAGTGGGCTCTAATATGCGTGATGAAGATGGGTTCAGTTAGTTTTTGAATAAGCTGTTGTAATGTTTGTAGTAAATTCTGTATAATTGGGCTATGAGCATTGAGAGAGGCCGTGGCTATCACAGGACATAAATTTACCACATACAAAGAATCAGAAACAACATTCATGGCGTCAGATACATTTTCTAATAGGTAAATTAACGTTGCTAATTCAACTTTCTGTGCTGACTTATACTTGGTATCTATAGTTATTTTCATGTTTTCTCCAGTTATTCCACCTCTCCCCCCGCTGGACCCATCTATGTAAAAAACCTTCGCATTGGGGATAGGAGAGTCTCGAACGATTGGAGAAATAACAAACTGAGTCTTTTTCAAAAAGTCCCATGTCTTTCCTGGTGGATAATGAGAGGAAATTTCTCCTGTGAAATCTGAAAGGGCCCTTTGTAAAGATTCATTAAGAGGCAATATTGACTCAATTTCCTTTTTTGGTATTGGCAATACTAATATATCAGGGTCAAATCCTAGTAAAGATATAGATCTGAGTCTTGCTTTGATAATGAGTTCTGAAATTAAATCCAAATAAGAAATCACAGACCGAGGCTGTTTGTTATGTAAATATACCCATTCCAGAGGACCTGCCTGTTGCATCAATGCCCCTGTAGGGGTTTCTTTTGTAGGGAAAATTAATAAAGAAACCTTCTTTCCCGGGATGAATCTTGAGAGAAATGATTGTTGCAACCTGTTTAAGAAGAAGTCCAATTCATTTTTGGCCTCTATAGTTAAATTTCTCGGGCTGTCTAGGGCAGAATCACCCTCCAAAGTTTTAAACAAATTAGACAGTTCTGCATTTGGGATTCCTAGTGCAGGCCGGAGCCAATTCACGTCACCTAAAAGTCTCTGAAAATCATTAAGTGTTTTGAGGTTTTCTTTTTTGATGGAGATTTTTTGTGGACGTATAGCCGTTCGGTCCAAAATAAAACCCAAGTATTGATATGGTGGCATAGTCTGTATCTTTTCTAAAGCTATTTTCAGTCCTGCTGTTTGCAAACAGTCAATAACAAAAGAATATACTTCCTGTAGATCTGTTTTATTGTTCATTGTAATAAGAATATCATCAGTATAATGAAAGATCATGGCTGAGGAAATCTTTCTCTAGCAGGGCTCAAAATCTTATCTACAAAAAATTGACACATTGTTGGGGAATTCAGCATGCCCTGGGGGAGGACAGTCCATTGGAACCTCCGGCAGGGATGGGTATTGTTTATAGAAGGAACTGAGAATGCAAAACGGTGTTTATCATCTGGGTGAATAGGAATATGGTAAAAGCAGTCCTTCAGATCAATTATAATTAGTGGCCATTCCTTTGGGATAACTACAGGTGATGGTAAACCTGTTTGCAATTTTCCCATAGGTACCATAGATATGTTTACAGCTCTCAGATCCATCAACAGTCTCCATTTTCCAGACTTCTTTTGTATGGTAAATATAGGCGAATTCCATTGAGAAAATGAAGGCTCAATATGCCCTAATTTTAGCTGTTCTTCCACTAATTCTGTTAGCACCTTTAATCTATCAATTTTAAGGGGCCACTGACCTATCCAAATTGGTTCATCAGATTTTCATTTTATTTTTATCGGTGCTGGGTACTTTCTGTCAGTGGCCCCTATCAAAAATTCTGAGTTTTCATTTCAGGAGAAGTCCCAGACTCTTCTGAAGCTAATGGGATGTGGAATTCAGCTTTCCACTGTTTGTGTAGGTCGCGACCCCACAGAGAAGGTGAGAATGGGCCCACATGAGGTCTAATTATAGCCTTTTGATTTTCTGGGCTGTGAACTACCATAGTCCTTTTACTTAACAGACAGGAACTTAAGCCTCCCACTCCTTCAAGCGAGTATGGAATTTCTTGTAGAGGCCAATTTTCTGGCCATTCTTTATCAGAAATTACGGTAATTTGCGCCCCGGTGTCTATCATTCCATTAAAGGGTCGCCCCTGAAAGTGAAGTTTAATCATCGGATTTTCATCTTTAAATTTAGTAACCAGAGCGATAATTGGGTTATGGGCGGCCCCTGGATCTGTGCTTCCAAAACCTCCAATTCGTGTCTTATCTGAAGTTCCAAATTTGACATATGGCAATATAACTATCTGGGCAATTGCCTCTCCCTTTTTGAATGTCCAAGTATCCGGTACCGTAATTACTACAACAATTTCTCCCTTTGAATCTGAGTCAATGACACCTGTGGTTACTGATATACCCTTTACATTGAGGGAATTTCTGCCCAGAATTAATCCCATTGTGTCTGGGGGTGGCGGGCCTACAATGCCAGTCTTTAGCATGAAGGGACATGCTCCTGGGTAAATTGTAATGTCCTCTGGGCAAGTTATGTCGAGCCCAGCGCTCCCCGCAGTCGCATGAATTAATTCGCTAATTGTGAGCAATCTTGGGCTGGACTGGGAAGAAGTATGGTTTGCGGACTTTGCCCCTGATTTGCACGGGCCTGGGGATTGGCCCTGTAGGCGTTTCCCTGCATTGGATATGTGTGTCCCTGAGGAGCTTGATTTAACAAAAGACGACAATTTCTTCTGAAATGGCCCTGTTTTCCACAGTGGTAACAGAAGAATTGCCTCCTGGGTGTAGTGTTAAAACCAGTCCCTGTGTTATTATTAGGGAGATTTCCAGATCTGCAATCTTTAGCCCAGTGGCGACCTCTCTTGCATTTTGGGCAGAGACCAGGCTTTGGGGCGGCGCTTTTTCCCCGGGGGTAGAAGGACTTTGTTCCCTTAGTGACTGCAAAGGTTTGCACCGGATCCAGGTTTGCTGAAGAATGGGGCATATCATAAACATTTCTGCAGGCATGTAAAAAATCATTTAAGTCAGCGTTGTCCTGCAAAGGGGCCAATATCAATTTGCAGGTTGAATTCGCATTATGATAAGCCAAACTTTTTTCTAAATATTTTCTAACCTGCTTATCTTTGACTTGTATTTTCAAAGTATCTTTGAGTTTAGCTACAAATTCGATATATGGCTCATGTGGACCTTGGGTAATTCTTAAAAAGGTTCCTGCACCTGTGCTGTTCATATCAAGTTTTTCCCATGAGGATACTGCAATATCTTTAATTATGTTTAAGATTTCCTTAGGTAAAACAGCTTGTGCCTGAATATCTGCATATTGATTTTCTGCCATTAATAATTCATATGAGAGATTGACCCCTGCCACTCGTTTTTTGGTTCCATCCGGGTTATATAATTTGGATTTCACACCCTCCGCATAGAACATCTCCCATTCGGTTCGCTGTTTAGATGGCAAGCATATTTCAGCTTGTTTTTTAAATTCATGCAGTGTCCAAAGTGATTTTCGACACCAAAGTCTTAGCGTCTCCAGACAGTATGGAGAGGTTGGCCCAAATTCCTTACATGCTTTCTTAAACCGTTCCATGTCTTCTATTTCAAGGGGTTCATAAATTGGTCTATATACTGTTTGTAAAGGAACTGAGGCTGGATTAGCAGAAGTACTTTGCACCGGGCTCTGAGCCCTGACATGTGGAGCACTAGCCTGTGATTCGTCATCTGAGCTGGCACTATTATGTGATTCCATTCTGTGTACAGAATCCGGACTCACTTGTGGACTTAGCACCGGGGGTTGGCCATCAGTGTTAATATTTTGATTTGGGTCCTGAGTTTCTAAATTATGTTTCCGAGTAGATTTTTTGTTGGGAAAAATGCCTATATTTTTGATGGTGGTGCTAGATTTATCAGCCTGCACTTTGGCCTGGGGTTTCATTGGATAGATCTCCTTATTTTCCAGGCTGGTCTTAGCCTCACTTTTTCCACACTTTTTACTTCCAAAATAGCAGCCAATACCTATGCACACCATAACAATATTAGCAACCACAGAGATTCCACAAACTATGCCTAAGAGAGCCAACACAGGCGAGGCAAATATTTGAGTATCAATGTTCATTTGAACTATAGACCACAACCATCCAAAAGCAATGAATTTACCTATCATCCAGCCTATTTGTTTTAAATAGTATTGAAATATCCACTTGACAAACGCAGAACCAAAGAATTTGTAACAAGGTGGCACAATCAACATGGCTGACCATAGAAGCCATCCAAGGATCTCCAGAGGCAATTTCCAATAAAGCGTTTCACTTACAATTATTGAGGGTCCAGGTCCACCTGTTCCCGGCACCATTTGCAATATATCTTCGCTGTTAACTTGGCTGGGTATTTGTGAATCCAAGAACAGTCCCCAGAATGAGAAATTACTTCCCATCCCCTTGTCCCCTTTCGGGGGAAGACCTTGATAATATTTATCCGCAGCAAATAATAATCCACACAGACAAGAAGGATAGGGTGTAAAAGATCAGGCAAGGAGAGCCAGAGAATCCTCCTGCAGCCAGCAGCTTTCACAGAAGGACCCCTCTCCTCTCTCCCTCAAGCTATTTATTCTCAACTCCACAGCGCCCCACCTGGAAGGGCTAGGTGGGGCAATAGTCACAGAACAATCCTAAGGAAACACTTTTATATACAATTCCAAGAATCATCTTATGGAAACTTCATATGCTACAATCCCCAAAGAAGTGATTTTCTTTCCTTTTATTTTGAAGGTCACTCAGTGATAATAATTAGGGTTAATCTTGGCCCTATGCTTCAGAAATTACTCCTCATGGGCTTGGGGCACATTATGGCATGATGGAAGTTGAACTCAGGTCAGCCTCAAGGCAAACACACACCCCTCTGCTATGCTTTCTTCTAGCCCACTCAGAAATATATTTTTGTGTATATTTTAAACCATTTATGAGCAAGCCCAGCACAAAGCTAATGTAGATTTTGCCAAGCTCCTCACTATGGTGCTCCCAACCTGTCTTGCTTTTTCATATCAGCTTATTTAAAATCTGAAAACAACATGTATTCGCTCCACCTATGTTGCCGCTTCAACCAGGTTTCATTCAACTAATTTGTTTTAATAAATTTTTATTTAAGCACCATGTTTACAGAAATGTTCATAGTTGAGTTTTAGTCATAAATTGTACTACGCTGCCCTTCAACAATGCAACTTTCCTAGCATCAGTGTCCTCCATGTCCCTCCCCTGCAATACCCCACTCAGTCTAAGACTGGCACTCTGTTTCTCTTACATGATAGTTGTGCAGTTACTGCTCTGTGCTCACCACTCACTGTGGCAAGATTCTTATCAGGGGCTTGTCTTCGCAGTTCTCTGTCATTGTCTATTGTTTCTGGATATTATTATCATACCGTCTTATTTTTCTTATATTCCACAGATGAGTTTGACTATTTTGGCTATCCCTTGTCCTCTGATTCATAATATGATAATAATAATTTCCATGTCCATCCCCATATAAGCCAATTTTATGACTTCCTTTTTTTTCTAATAGCTGCACACCATTCCATTGCATAGCTGTACCACAGTTTCTCTAGCCACTTATCTGTTTGTAGGCTCCTGGGTTTCCCGATTCTGGCTAATGTGAATAGTGCTGCGGTGAACATAGTGTGAACGACATTTTTGCATTGTTTTTGTGTTCCTAAGATCTATATCTAGGAGTGGTACTAAGGATTATATGGGGGCTCAGTTTCCACTTTCTTTAGCCATATCCATGTTTTTCAGAAAGGCTTGCCTAGACAGCATTCTCACCAGCAGTGAGGCTTCTTTTCTCTCTCCATACATGCCCTGCTGGTTGTTCTCACTGTTTCGCAGAGGAGGTGCAGTGCAAGTGGAAGCTCCAGACACCTCTGGGTGTGGCCACAAAATCCAACCAAAAAGAAAAACCCACCAGACTATTTAGGAGCATGAAGATTTTGTCCTGCTTTTTCAACAAAATAAGGAAAGCTAGGGGAACAGACTTGAGCACAAGATAGAGCTATGGTTCAGACAGCCTTGTCAATATCTACTCTGACCAAAACCTTTCTTTCAGCAGAACTCAAGCCAGAAATCCATCCTTGTCCCTTCTGCTCTCTTACCTTCTCCAATCAGAACTTCCTCAGTCATCACATGAAACAAAGTCATCCCTCTTGGATCCTCTTGGAAACATCTGCAAGAAAGCCACCTCAATCAGAGAATTCCCGTCCATGTGATCAGAACCAATGGTGCCAGCATTCAAAGAATGACACATTTGAAAGTCAAAAGCATGAAGAAAGCTCCATACATTTGGCTAGTAGGATGAAGCATAGAAGAAATTCAATAGTGTTTCCTAGACTATTGAGCAGCCAAGTAGGTAGCGCTGGTAGACAGATGACAATGAAGGAAGACATTAACACAGGCCTGAAAGAAAATCCAAAGGTAGCTTCAGAGATAGACTTGCCAATAATTTTAAGAGACAAGTATGTAAGGCCTGAGAAAGGCTTCAGTGATGGATCAAATATCATCACACATCAAATGACTCACACAGGAGAGAAGCCTCATATTTACAGAGTGTGTGGACGAGGCTTTGGTCAGAGGTCAGTTCTTATCAGACACCAGAGGACGCACACAGGGAAAAAGCCCCATATTTGCAGGGAGTGTGGGCATAGCTTCAGTGTGAGGTTAAGTCTCATCGCACACCAGAGAGCACACACAGGGGAAAAGCCCCATGTTTGCAAGGAGTGTGGGCGTGGCTTCAGTGTGAGGTCACATCTCATCATACACCAGAGAAGACACACAGGGGAGAAGCCCCATGTTTGCAAGGAGTGTGGGCATGGCTTCAGTGTGAGGTCACATCTCATCATGCACCAGAGAAGACACACAGGGGACAAGCCCCATGTTTGCAAGGAGTGTGGGCGTGCCTTCAGTGTGATGTCAAGTCTCATCACACACCA